>NC_139734.1:23068184-23154444 GCF_964211835.1 Anser anser
CAGCGCGCAGGCTCCTGGCCCTCGGCCTGCACTGAGACACGGCCACACCAAGGGCTCCTCTGCCGTGTGCACCGGCATACACCTCGCTCTCCCTTCCCTTCCAGCTGAGACTGTGCAATATTTGGCACGGATATGAGCCGCTGCATAACCTGAGCACAGCACAGATGTATGAAGGAGAAGGTGCCATAAAAGCCCCATGAACAACAGAGTGGTTTGAACACACTGATTTCAGCTACCTTAAGTAGCTTTGAATATACAAAGACTTTTTTTTTTTTTTTTAATTTCAGGATCTTTTACGTTCTTCATTTAAGAACAAGCTGAAATATTTGCAATCCACTGTTCTTTATTTAAGATAAATGCACTATCTTTTTGTTTTATCAAGTTTAACACTGGAATGATTTTTTTCTCCTTCTCCTTCCAGCAAACAACAGAGACACTCCGTTGCATTACTGCAAAGCACAGGCTCTCTCACCTTGCAAACCTGTATATACAGTTCTAAACTTCAGCCATACTCTCATATTACACCCAGTAGCCCTGTTCTTTGCAAAGTAAATCAGGCAGATTTTCCGTAAAAGGGGGATGTTGGCAGCTTGTCAGGCTCAGATATACTTACTGATCTGATGGTACCTCAGGTGTATGCCTAAAGAAGAGTGTTCCCCTTCCCTGATGATCCAGATATGTTTGCATACATGTAGGTGAGAAATTAGTTATAAAGGTGCTCAGTACTCTCCTGCTACATCAAACAGCCACAAGAATCCCAGAAGATCAGCCCAGATACCACTGGTCCACGAGACCACTGGTCCACGAGACCACCAGCCAGCTGGTCCCACGAGATCAGCCCTCTCCAACCGCTGTAGTTCCCTGCCTTGCACCACGATGCACTGCTGCACCACTGCCTCCCTTGCTGGTAATACCCTTCCTCACGGATCTGGCTCACTCCTTTTCCAAGTTCATGCCAGGCAGAAAGATGCTCCTGCCATCACCGAGTTCTTCTGCGCTCATCCCTTAAGACTGCAATTAAGTCAGGAGCAGAGGAAGTACAAGGACAGCAATTCTCCGGTCTCAACTAAAAATCAAGATTTATGGATAAAGATGTGTTGCTCAGTCCAGAGTTAGCTAAAAGCCTGTTGCCACAGAAATTGTTGTGCCTAGCGTAGCTTTTTCTTCCAGAAAGCAAAGTAATCTGTACAAACAGATGGACTAAGATTTACAATTGTGAATGTGACAATCCATTAAATACCTTTTGGATGAGAGGTCCTCATATTTCACTGCATAAATCAAATTCTAATAGTTGGGGAAAAGGCCAAGCTTTCTGAGAATACAAATCCTGCAGGGGCTCGTGTAATTACAGGGCTTCTGGTGCTTTCCTGTGAAAGCTCTGCTACCAGCTGCTGTCACAAACTGGAACACGGCACAAGCTGAGCCGGCAGATTTGGTACTGGGACCACTCTGGAGTTCCTAGTTGATGCTCCCGTTAAAAATAATCAAACACGGCACAGCTGTTAAGTTCTCAGGAACTAATAATAAGTCACTATTAATAAAAGATATTTGCAAAGTAGTGTTCTTAATAATCACCCATATTTACCAAAAGAATGAGGAAAACAAAACCAGTCTGTCTCCATTGTGACAGTGCATTCTTCAGCATGGACTCTCCAGCTCGTCTCTCAGGGCAGCAGTTCCAGCAGACTGGGGTAGCCAGAAAGGCCTGCTGGCTCTGCGTGGGAGGCTGGCTGCTGGAAGAGCAAGAGGGAGGCTCTCCAGGGAACCAAAAACAGTGGTCTGCAAGTGAAAACATTAGCCAGCCAGAGACAACCATGGAAGCTTCAGGTGTTGGCAAACTAATATGTGCAGGCAGCAGCTGAGGAGACGATCTAGCAAGAAGGCTGGAGCCAGCCAAGGCTAAGTGACTATCTTTAAAATCAAACAACTGTAGGACTGTGCAAGGTTAAGAAGTTATATTTAAAGACGCTTAAGTCCAGCAAGAAATGTTGGATTCTTGTTGGATTAAATGATGTTTAATTGTTTGACTCTCTGGCAACAAAACCAAACCGTGACACGCAGCAGCGCTGGTGCTGGTGGCCCTGGGCACCCAAAGAAGCACCACGGCACGGGGCCAAAGGGAACTTGTCTGCGGAAGGCAAGGGGAGCGAAAAGCAATACGCCTGGCAGGCAGAGCAGGAGGCAGGCTGTGCCAGGAGCACCTGTGATTTCAAAGGTCTGCCTATTCCACCTTTTTCTCTTTCCACTGACTTTTGAGGCCAAGAATACCCAAAGGGTAGGGAGAAACCAGGCACCGAGGCAGGAACATGATGGTGCTGCAGTCTTTTGCAGATCCAGGACTTTTGTATGCTGTCAGATCAGCCAGGAGGAGGAGAAGAAAGAATTTTAAAACATAGTAATGGCCTTTGAAAGCAGCTCACTTTAACTTGCAGTCCTTCATACTTGTGTCGGGAAAATTAACATCTATAAGGGGTGGATGTACTTTTTGTTCACCAAATCTTTGTTTTGTAGGAGAAGGAGGAAAGAAGAGAAGTCCTCTTTCGTAGGCTGTAAATGCCCCTAGCAGCAGAGGTGCAGCAGAGCTTGCTGGCACACTGAGTCCAGCCCTTGTGGGTTCCTCAGCACCTGGACACCAAGGTGGGGTGACAGGGAGGGACAGGCAAATGCCAGTTCTGATTACAAAAATGAGGCTGTCAGCCTTGCAAGTGAACAAGTCCACATCAGAGCTGGAGAATCTGCACGATGGGTTTTAGAGCTTGCCTATACTTAACCTGGACAGCTTGGGCAATGAAACAGCTGACATTAGCAGATCAGGAAAATATTCACGTCTTTTCTATAAACTCTTCCAGAATCATTTTGGAAGAACTTGTTGGGCTTGAGCAGGAAAAAATAAAAATAAAATAAAAAAATCTATCAAACATTTTGTCAAAGCAGGAGTCATCTGCCCTACTGAAGACTACATGAATCCCTCAGTATGTTTCAAAATGGAAGAGGAGTCAATGTTAAAACTTTTCATTTTAATTTTTTATCACTTTCTGATTCTTCTCAAGCCAGTGTATGTCTATAAAACCTTTTTAAATATCCCAGAATTATTACCAAATAAGTACAATAGTGTATCAAGCAAAGAATATGATAAAACAAAAAACTACGTGTCTAGTTATTCTCCATTCCCTTTGAGGTGATCTGTTTGTGCTGCTCTTCAGCTCACAGTACATGCTTCTCCGACCTTTCCAAAGCCGCTGATACCAGCAACAGGGAGGAAACAGAGGCAGAAGAAGGATGTCTTTTCTCACTGGGTAAGCTTTGCAATCTGCTGTTGCAAAATGTCTCCAAAGTGCCCTAAGGTTTTCAAAGATATGTTTTATGGGCTTTAAAACACAAGAACATACTGAAATATCAGCTTTCAAAATTACTCCTCAACTTTAAGAAGGAAATGTCTCGCTGGAAAATCACCAGCTACATTCAATATTTATAAACAAGTCTGATTTATTGTTTATTCCGCAAAATAAAGATGCTATCCATGTACCTCAGGGTAACATAAGATGAAATCCCACACCCACTAGATCTAATTATTCAATACACGACATGCATTTACATTACATTTTCTTGCTGAAGACTGCTGTGCACAAAACTGTGAAAAGTTCTGCTTCTGCTTCCACCCCATCACTAGGTTAAATCCAGAGAAACTGCCTCCCATTAATTTCTGCATAAAACCCCCCTAAGTCATTTCTGAACTTGGAAATTTCATGAAGGACACAGTGAAGGAAGCAGGGAAGACAGGCAAACAGAAGCAAACCTGCAGATTTGGTGGAAAGCTGCAGCCCCCCAGGACTGAATCCTGTTGTCTACAAGAGCTGGAAGCCACAGCCTCCTGGCTTTTCAAGCCGCCAGCTCCTCCCTCTTTCCCAGCCACCCGGTTTTTTAATTTGTCTCTTGCCATTTACCGAGGTTGCAGCCGCGCTTCCCTCCGCCGCCTGCAGACCAAGCCTGGCGGCGTGGTGCCAGCACCCGCGGCCGCAGCTTCGCTTCCCCCGCGCTGCCCAAGTCCCACCAGGGCCAGCCGCCTGCCCTCCTGTTTGCGAAGGGGGCACCTCTTACTTGCCATCACCAAAAGAAAAAAAAAGCCCATAACAGGGATTTTATTCCATGCAGAAATACCTCCCAGGCATGCAAAAGAAAAACAAACAAACAAAAATCCTTTCAGAAGGAACTGAAGGAAGTCTCTTTGAAACCAGCAAACCTCTGCTCACGGACATGCAGAGGCACTGCTGCCTGACGCAGCACTGGACCAGGAGGAAATGTGTTTCAGCACCTGGACGCTCAGCGCAGGAAGCTTTCTGATGGAAAGCCAGCAAACAGCTCCCAACTATGCACGCGCTATCAGTCTGTCAAACAAAGCCTGCCCCACGAAATACAACAAAGTGGTATTTGGAACTGCAAAAGGATTTAATTTACATTTTTATCTGCTCAAGGGAAAACCAGACAGAGCTGCCGAGAGCATTTCCAGCAGGAGGCAGCTCCCTCCCCACTCCTCACTGCGGGCACATTTGCCGCACGGTCTCATCCAGGGACAGGCGAAGGGCTGCTGTGGGCAGGATCACGCCTCGGCAGAACTGCTACCAGACCCCAGGCAACCAAACACTTCTAACCCTCTGCAACACCTCGAAGCTTAGAAAGTAAGAAGAGGTGTAAATACTGTTAAAATTCATAATGCGACACAACCAAGAGAGGGAATGACAACACAACGTATGCCTTAAGAACAGTGCGAATAGCGCAGGCTGCTACCTCTTTTTCTCCCTCTTTCTCCATCCTCCTCCCCACACCAGGCAACTCACATCCCTCATCTGCAGGACTCCCACTGCACACGATGGAGTCCACCCCGATGTTAAGAGGAATGCTCTGGCACTCGTTAGATGACATGTACTATTTCACCAACAATTTATCTGTCAGACAGCCAAGACTCCACTTACTATAAATCAACAATAACTTGCTGACTTAAACAGGCATCTGTTATTTACTCTGGCTGCACAGCCAATTCATTTGGCCTTACACAGAATTGGTGTATAGCAGAAGCAGGCTTATAAATGATTTACTTGGGAAAACATGCCAAACATTATTTATTAATATTATTTGAGTGTCCTATTACAGCAACAGGATGTTGTTGTCCTCTGTAGCACAGCCCTGATTCTTCTCTGAACTAGTGCTGGCAAGTTGAAAGGAGTCACTCCTGGCATGAGTGACGGAAGAAGGAAAATGAGACTCCAAAAACATACAGGATAATGCTGGAGTTAATTTAGAAGCTCAGATAGACCAGTGAGCATCCACCAGTTTGGGCCCTCCTCTCCTCAGACCGTGACACAGGATGCAGGAGGGAAGGCTCACGCCAGGACAAGGCCAAGCCAAGCACCGATGCACAGCGCTGGCCAGGAGCTGGAGCCACGCTGCTGCCCTCTGCCAGGGAGACCGCAGCCTGCAAGGCAGAGCCCGGCCGTGTGTGGCCACTGGGTGACAGACGTTAATGTGAGGGGGAATTGTGACTTGGGCTCATCGCTCCAGAAAACAAGTCAGGGGCATTCTGAGCCGGACAGTTCCACAATGAACAGCCTCACTGTGCTGCCGAGGAATCGTGACTCTTAACTGCAGTTAGAAACCAGACATTGCAGACCCACCTGCCCCGGGAAGCAGATGGATGAGGTCCTTCTATGTGCTAATTACCAAGGAAAGAGTGCAAAGACCCTGATGTTGAGAGCGGACATCTGGGTTCACACTTATCTCTGAAGAACCTGGCCCTACAGAGCTGGCCATGAAGGAAAAGTTCCTTCCACAAGCCCTGGGGAGAAGGATCACAGACACCAAGGTCAGAGCATGGGTCTTGATGGACAGACGGCTCTGCTGTACAAGAAGTACTGCTGTTCTGCAGGTACTGAGGTAAGTGACCCTCTGAAAGGGATGCGAGAGAGGAAAAGCATCCCCTAAACATGGACCTGTGAGGCTGAGACTGCAGGAGGGCTGATGGGACCTTACAGCAACCCTGAGGGTCAAGAAGAAAAGAGAAGCAGGAACTGACTTCTCCGAGGTCTAACCAGGTCACTGTGATAACCAAGAATTGAAAAGGATTGTGTTTTGGCAAAATGTAAAGTGGATTTACAAAGAAATCAATTTATCTTTGAACGTTCTCCCTTTTGTTTAAGTTCCTCCTAAATTTAAGAGATCTTAGAAATCCACCACACTTTGTCACCAGTGCTCTTCTCTCTGTCCCCTTTGCTTAGCAGATTCCCCAAATCAAGCAAGGCTGCTGCAAATGCTTCCAGCACCCCTGTGTTAATGACTTCACTGCTGATAAGAGAACTCCGGAGTCTTTGGCTCTTCAGCCACTTTGGTGGAGAAACCCAGAACCTGGAGGTGGGAGTGACTGTCCCTCCTCTCTCTGTGCGTTACCTTCAGCCGCCCGTTTGAAGAACACCTTGCAGCTCCCGCACGTGAGGGCTCCATAGTGGCACCCCGACGCTTCATCGCCGCAGATCAGGCAAGTCTTCTGAGGTGGAAAGTAATAGTCAATGGGCAAGACATGTTCGCGGCCAGTCTCCAACCTGCAGAGTAAAGAGAAACAGGACAAGGGAAGGGGTCAGCAAATGAAGTCAGGACAAGCTATTGGTGAGCACAGTGGATGACACTTTGCAGAATGTTGATGGCAAACCCCCAAATTTCCATGCCACGACAAGCAAGGACTGATCAGAAAGAAGGCAGAAAATTACTAAGGCGGGTCTACCTCTGAACACACAGGAAGACCACTCGGGAGTGCCTCTCCTGCCACCATCCCCAAGTACCACATGTGACAACACGTGGCAAAGTACAGGCACGGTGACAGCACAGCCCAGAAAGGGAAGATGACTAGAAGTGGCTGTTGCAGTGTTCATGTAAGTTTGACTTCTATAATAAGGCTTATACATCAAAGAAGGGCTTTGCACGTTCATTAGGCTACTTGATCCAACACCATTAGGGTCATTGTTGTCGCATCACCACAGATGAATTTATCCTTTTGATTTTTAGTTTAAACAAATTATTTTTTACAGACCTATCAGACTTAAATGCTACTCTTCTCTTCTTGCAAAATTCCTACCCATTCCCTCTTTGAATCCCCAGCAATGGCTGGACTGAACTTTTTTTCCAGGATGCCTTCCTCATCCATGTGACTACTAAACACAGTCAGAAGCCTCTGGTGAAAACATTAGGCATTTGCTCTGAAAGTGTCCCAGCAAACTCCTCTTTATACCCATGCCATGACTAAAGGTACTGTGCCTCTGCTTCCCCCAGTTACATGCAGCGCATTGGGAATATCGTCACTGGGGTCCTGGCCCTGCAATGGCCCCGTGGCCAGAGCACAGCACTGCCCAGCTGGCCAATAGATGCCAAAAAAAAAAAAATACACTCAGATCCAAAATAATAAAATGTACAGGGTTTGACATGTAATCATTATGATTACATGCTGGAAGTGGGTCAGTGTGGATTATTTAGCGTCACATTTTCCACTGACCAGCTCCGTAGTCTGAAAGATCCATTTGGGGTTGTAATTCTGCATTGTGGGAAACAAGGATGGGGATGGAAACCAGCTTTTCGCAGTGCACAGAGAGGCCTGGGGTCCTCTTTGCCTGTTGCTACTTTCCCTTACCCCCAGGTTTGACATAAGCTCTTCCAGGTTCTGCGGGGGAAGCCCACAGAGCCTCCTGCAGCCCTTGTCCTTCCCAAGCAGATCCCAACAGAAGGCCAGGACTGAGAGGCCTGAGAAAGGGGACAACCGGCTGCGCTCACAGCAACTCGGGGACACCCCGAGTGACCCCTTCCTACCTGGCCACCTAGCTGTCATGTCTCCCTTATGCACCTGCACGCCCGAAGCCTCTTGCAGACAGCTGGTCCCGAGCCTGCCACCTCCCTTGTGGCACTCGGGGTGCATTGCCACACAGCTGCTCCATCAGATATAACGGGGAGCTGCTTTTCGAAAGGCACGGTGACAGGAGAGGTGCTTATAGGAATTACAAGTCACGGCGCGTCTAGGCAGTGTTGGAAGCAATAATGTTTTAAGTTATTTACTAAAACTGACTTTGTGTAAAAACACCGGGCTAGGCAATTAACTTCTAATCATCAGTAGGTCACGGCAATTTTCCGGTCAAAAATATCTCTGCTTTTGGTTTCTGGTGTAGTTTGAATGCCTGCAAGACAAGATCCCAGAAACTGTATTAAGAGTGGATGTGACAGTGCCGGGACTTCTTGTGAAAGACCTTTATACTCGGAAACGTCCCATTCGGATGAACGAACAACAGATGAAACCAAAATCCAGTGAAAGAGAAGACAGGCCTCTGAGAGATGTCAGCCTGAACTCGTATCATGAATCTTCTGAAAATTCTTGCAACTCTTGGAACGAGGGGCTCAGCACCAGCAGAGATCCCGGGGCAGGGGAATGCTGTCCCGGCCGGCAGCCCCCCGTCCCCGAGCTCTGCAGGCAGCTCTCCCTTTCTGTATGTGACTCAGGCCAGGGGACATCCGACATACAGAAAAAGCGGCTGGCCAGACAAAAGAAAGATCCGTGTTATTTGTCTGCCCTAATCACCAGTTTTTCCACTTGAATTTGCATCTCCTCAGTCATTCGCAGTTGGCTGCACTACTACCCGCTGCTCACCTTGCCTCCGAGGCAGGCACCGGGAGGCAAAGCCGTTGCACACCTTCCCCTGGGCCAGCCTCACAGGTCACGGTGTTCCCAAACACGGGGAGATTTTGCAGCCTGCGCTCACACGCAGCAGTCCCAGACGCGTTAGTGAAGCTACTTGGAGCGGTAGAGCTGAAGGATCAATAACCCTTGAGGAGAACTGTGACAGGGACAACGACACACTCACTAAGAGCAGCTGCCTGGTTATAATCTTTTGTTTAGATATTTTAATCCTGGCAATAAGAGCAGCTTCACTGGTTCAGAATATCCATTCTCTTTTGTTCAGCCTCCAAAGAGACACAAATTAGACTGAGGAGAGAGAGGCTGCAAATGAGAAAAAAAGCATGTCCTCAGGAGCAGGTGAAGATTTTGATTGGTTTAAATTATACCACAAGCTGAAAAATACTTGAGAATGCAGACAGATCTCAAGGGACTGGTGCTATTATTACACAAACAAATAATTGGGATCTTTAATTTCAAGCAAAAACCTAGCTCTATTAGTGTAGTACCAGTGCGGTTTGCCTTTCACATACATAAGGGCCATGTTTGTTGAAGTATGTCTGTCTTTAACGAACCCCTCATCTAAAAAGTAAAGTATGAAATGGTACAATTACTTGGTGAGATCAAAACCAAAGCTCTTCTCTGTCCTCTGATCTTGTTGTCATTTGTGTCCTTCAAAAATGCTGCTATCTTATATTCCTCATATGAGAGCTATGCAGATCCTACCTAGATTGTAGGTTAATAACTGAACAGCAATTTTATCCTCTGTTCTTAAGGCAAGAAACATTTTGAGTGATTTTTCATCTTTTTAGCAGCAACAATCAGAATCGGTGACTCATCTGTAGATGCTACTAAACTATCCTTCCCTGACAATCTCAATTTCCAAGGCTTTTCTTGAATTACTGATTAAATAGAGGAGATCACAGAATCACAGAATCACAGGATCACAGAATATCCCAAGCTGGAAGGGACCTACAAGCCCCATCGAGTCCAACTCCTGGCTCCACACAGCACCACCCCAAAACTAGACCCTGTGTCTGAGAGCGTTGTCCAAATGCTCCTGGAACTCCGGCAGCTCGGTGCCGTGCCCACTGCCCTGGGGAGCCTGTCCCAGTGCCTGACCACCTCTGGGTGCAGAACCTTTCCCTCACACCCAGCCTGACCCTCCCCTGTCCCAGCTCCGTGCCGTTCCCTCGGGTGCTGTCGCTGTCCCCAGAGAGCAGAGCTCAGCGCCTGCCCCTCCACTCCCCTCGGGAGGGAGCTGCAGGCCGCCATCAGGCCTCCTCCCCTCTACATACAGTTGGCTACAACATACCAGCCATGGTTTAGGCAAGTCCCGATGCAAAAACCATCTCCTGTCTTGTCTGTCTGCCTGCCCTCCCAGCACGATCCCACCGCCCTGTGCATGGCAAGGTCCCCGAACCCGCTTCGTTCCGCCCCGCAGCTACGCAGGGATCCTACCCAACAGAGCCTTGGTGTGCAGTTTTAGGTGCTACCGCAAACGCTACTAAGAAATAACCAACAGGATGAAACGAAAGCTTTGCTAAGAACGTCCTACTCATCCCACATCTTTTTAGGTTCCAGCAGTTTTAATCTCATTTAATGATCTGTTTTCCATAAGGCCTTCTCTGTTATTTGTACTGTGTGCTTCAGATGGGAAATAAGCAAAAGGGACTCTCACAGGAGCAGCTGTTGTGATGAAAGAAGGAGGAACCTAAAAAGACCTTGGAGTATTTTTGAGGCTTAATTATTTCAAGCTGCAAAGTAGGTTAGCAATTAAGGCTTGAGTACCATGGGACTGACACAACACATTTTTAAATAGCTAGTTCTCCCTGCTAAAAGTTGTGCAAGTACCGATACACCTTCATGCACGCATGTATCTACTGCATCTATACACGTCCACCTACCCACGAAAGCCGTTCAGCAGAGCGTCCAACAGGCGCTCAGCTTTCTGTGCAAGCACTTGTGTCCTGAAGTGCTCGGCCAGTCACATTCTTACTTGCCCTCTTAGAGATGGAAATTAGAAGGGACTGGCATACATTAAAGGTTAATCCTGGCTGTGAGACAAGCTCATCCCCAGCATAACGCTGCTGCCTTAAGGGGATTTACACCAGAGAAGCATCTAGCCTCCAGTGCCCATCATGTCTGAAGATTGATGTTGCAACAGCTGCTCTTCGGAGAAGACAACAGAGCTGAACTGCGAGCCTGGAGCCTGCAGGAGCAACGCAACCTCTAACACGCTCCTGCGCCTGTGTGGTGAGCGGTCACTGCCCGCCAGCTTGAAAGGATTTGCCTGGGAATGTTCTGGGTTTTAAAAAGATGCCAATTTGCCTTTTCTTTTCCATCTTTAGAGAGAAAATAGTAAGAAAAATGTAAGATAAAAGGTGGGTAAGAGAGCCGGAGCCGTGACAACGGCGCCTTTAACGATCTATTTTCCAATCAGTTTCCAAGAGACCTTTTAAGGGAGTTCTCAAAATACGTCCGTAGTGACACCATTCTGAGCCAGCACGATGGCCGCAGCGGAGGATTTATGGGCAGAGTCCCTGCACCTTGCCTTGCGCAGGGTGCTGAGCTGCCAGCAGAGCCTGCAGCTCGGAGCAAGGCGGAGGAAGGGCTGCGAGGCAGGGCGCTCACCGGGTGAACCTCGGAGCGCTTCCTGCCAGCACCTGCTGGAGTTCACCCACCCCACAGAGCTACAGAAATACTGAGGTCTGATGAAAGTAAGTACTGAGAGCGTGGTGGAGGGCTCCAAAACACAGAAATGTAGTTTGCACGATATATGGCAAGTGTCACGCTGCCTCAGAAACCCAAAGAAGGGAGATAGCAGCGTGCACGCAGACACAACTTGCAGCAGTGACGTCGGGCTGAGATTCCAGCCCCGTTCACCACTTGAAGGCCAAGGTCAGAGCTGCTCACAAAGGAACCCAGCATTTTTCAGAGGAGAATCAAAACAACCTCGCTATCTCTCTTACTGTTACAGGGAGAATTTTACTGTCATTTCAGGAGGGTTCTTTAAGGAAATGAACAGGGTCTGTTGAGCTCAAGCCACATGCAAATATTTCTGTAGAATAGCAATTATAACTCTGCAAAGCAAGCATTTGCTTGTCAATAGTTAATTTCACCTAACAGCCTCAATTTCACAACACACCCAGGAAACCAAGGGCAGTTGTGGATAAGACAGAAGTCAACCACTTCTCATAACTCCCCAAAAAAGTCTCCATCTCAGCCATACAAGGCGCGTTCAACCCAGCAGGAACCGAGGGAGAGCTGCCCTTTCCTCCCAGTGCCCAGAGCTTCGGACTCTTGGGACAGCCCAGAAGAAGTATGATTGCTCCTTTATTGGCATGGCTTCTGCAGTCTATTCCTACCTGCTCTGAAAAGATTAATTAGTTAAGTAATTCACCATGCTAATGTAACACCATGCATATTGGTTATACTCCGTTTTCCTTCAGTCTGACATAACTGAATAAACACAATTTCCACCCACTTCACTCTTACATTTGACTAAATTTCCCATGCTAAAATTGCTCTCACAGTTGCAGCTGAACTACCCACCAGACTGAAATGATGAGTTACAGCATTGTTTTTCACACGGCTGTGCTTTGACGGTTGGCAAAATCTCATCATTGCATCAGCTCGTTCCTTGAACAGCACAGTTTTAACTGTTTGCAACAGTAGGCTTGGGACTTGTTCCGGGATTTAACTGCACTGTGCAGAAATAAGTCTACTAAAGCATGAGGTGCTGGATTTGCAAGCACTGGGACCCAGCTGGGGTGGCCAGTGGAAAACCCCTAAACAGGTCTGGCCTGCCCAGTCCCAGCTGCTGCTGTGCACCCCAGCCAAGCACCACGACCATCCTTCTGCAGCGAATCCCTCAAGCAGAACGCTCTTCAGGCCATGCACCTTGCCCTCTGGGGAGAGCAGCTGGTGGCTCTGCACCTTTACAGTGCTGTACCTAAAAATCAGTCTGGCAAAAATGCTCATGAGGACACCAAGCTGTGAACTGAAGGTGCATTTGCACACAGACTTGTATGACTCAGAATTTTTCCCAGCCATTTCAACTAATGTCATGTCTGACAGACATATGGTGATGTTATCAGTAGTAAATGCTGCTTTTAAAATGGCATCTTCCGTACATGATATTTTCAAACAAAATATTTAAAATAACTGGCTTCCTGTCAATGGAGTTAGGCAGCTCATGCCTGGACAAAGATCTATGAATCACATCTGTGTGCAAGAACAGCGTTTAGCTAAGAGCACAATCGTACATTTCAGGCATGAGCCTTACGTCATTTTGCACATTCCCCTCTCACTGCTGCTGGCTCCAGCCAGAGCTGCACTGAATCTTTAATGCATCGCCACCAAGCTGTGCTGATTCTGATAACAAGGTCTGCCTAGAAAGCATCCCACTTTTAAAATGCTGTGAGCCGTTTAATCTAAAAACATGCAGCCTTGTACACTGAATTTATTTCCCTCTTTCTAAATAGCCTTGAATATGTTTCTAAACTGACCGTGCCTTGTTTTCATGTATAACTACTGGAGGCGGAGAGGCAAGATAGCATCTCTGAGACAGCAGAGCATTGTGCACAGCATGAACAACAGGACACGTCCGGGTAAACACATATGGGAACTTGATCTTCATTTTGATTTAAATAAGCATTAGCAGATGGCAATGGGTTTTCCAAACACCCCTGGCAGTGAGAGGGCAGGCAGAACCAGCACACCTCCAAGAGAAGGTCCTGCAAGCAATCGCTCCTCGCAGCACCGCGTGGGGCTGGCGGAGATGGCAGTACACAGGTAGCTTGGTCGAGGCTGCCTCCCGGCTCTGCTGAGAAAAATAACTTTAAAGAGGCCAGCTGCACAAATCCATTCACAAATCTCCTAAACCACTATTATTTTTTTAACTTCACATGCCTTATTTACTGATTTGGACTGTTTATTGTTCACACATTGGGTCCTATCCGCCTCTGAAACCCTACCCCTACTGGAATAAGGCCCAGGCAAGCCCACGGCTCTTTTTCATTGTGTTTTCATTTGCACAGAAAACACCTGCCATTTGCTGTGCGGGACTGCCTTTGCATTGGCACACCAAAAAGCCACCTAGACCAACTGAACTATCCCACACCTACTGATGGATACGGACGGGGTTCACTCTATAACCCAGACGACTGGGGAAGCTCCTGACCTTAGCTACAACCACTGGCTCTCACCTTTTGGGCATCCCTCAGAAAGAAGCAGAAAATGGAAAATGACATTAAAAAGGTGAAAGGAGGCAGGTACCCTCTACCTGAACGACAAAGCCTGGGCAAAACCCCTCTGCAGCCTTCATATCGCACGGGTGGCAGACATCTGCGTCTTGGGCATAGCACTGAGAGCAACACTTCTGCTTCACAGCCCCATCTCTATCCAGTGAGCTCAGGGAGCAAGTTAAATAAATCAGCTCACAGAAGGAGAAGATGAAACACTTGATTTCACCAGGCAGAGGAGGGATCTACTAAAACAGACAGGCATAAACCTATTGCAAAGTTAAAGATGAGAACTCACCTGACTACTAACACGAACGGGACAAAAAGTGAAAAAGGAGCAGTACGAGCGTGCTTCAGCCCTGACTAGCAGCCCTGAGGTCGTCAGAGCCGTACACCATATCATCCCGGTGACTGCAGAGTCACCTGGAATCTCCAAGGACAAGACCTTGGTTTCTTTGGTGCACACAGAGCCCTACTTACTTCCCAAGGAAACTGTCTGTCCTGCATAATATTTTTAAGTTAGTTGAACCCACACCGTAATCTTCAGTTATCAAATCCATCTCCTCTGCCAACAAAAAGAAAATGCAGCAATACAGAAAATCACAAATAACGAGATAGTGCCGATCCATACGTTTCATCCTCGGAGAGACATTGCCCTCTTGCCACAGGGAGTACCGGCTTGAAAATCCCCTAGGAAGCATCCTGACTGTTATTTTGCTTGGCAAGGCACTGTGGGCTCGTAGTACCACGGACTAACACTCAGCTTTTCTAGGAGGACATTAAGCCTTCCCTCTTCAACACCGAGGTTCAGTGAACTTATCAAACACAGCAGCAGGTGATGTGCATTCCTTGGCAGAATTAATGTATTAATCTCACAGATTAATACAAGTGCAGGAAAAATGGGAGGGGGGGCACACACCTCCTGGGGGTGAGCTGCGCACACGCAATGTGCAGCGAGAAGCACGCTGCGTGTTTTGGTGACGCTGTGCGCGGTGGCAGAGGGGCCAGCAGCGCGCTGCTCCCCGCAGCAGAAGGGATGTGTTTGGCAGAGCACCCCCAGCCCCAGCAGAGCCAAGGAGCGCACCCGCCCCGGCCGCTGAGCAGGAGGAGGGCAGGCGGCAGCACGAGGCGTGCACATTTGCCAGCCGCAGGGCAAGAAGCGCCAAGCCCCGGCTGCTCACACTTCTGTGCACTTCTGCTTTCCCTGCGGTGTCCTGCCCAGCAGAACCCCGCTGTGCTGTGACCGGCAAGGATCTCCCCTCTTTGCTGTAACTGAGCACAAGCCTTGCTGCCGCACCAAAAATATCTCCCGGATGAGTTCCCGCAGCATGAGCTGCTCTGGAGAGGAGCTCGCAGCAGCCTGCCGAGCACCCAGCTCGAGGTGTCAGCACCGGGCGGGCCTGGCAGGGCCTCCAGGCCGGCGAAGAGGCCAGCCGGCAAGGGAGCGCGAGCAGACGCAGTTGGCGTCCTGGGTGCAGCGAGGCTGCCTGATGTGAACCGGCCACTTGGTCCCCAAGGTATCTCCACAAATCCCACGGCCAATCCACAAAGGCCTATCATGTCTCAAACTGAAAACAACACCTGCTTGACAGAGACATGATACGACACTCAGCAGCGCTGGCAAGGCTGGAAGACCGCTGTGAGTGCCGCAGTCAGACACCCTGCTCACCTTTGTGCTCGGGCAAGGAGAGTGCCCCCTCCAGCCTGCTGACACCTCTCCCTGCAGTGCAGGAGCACTGAGGGCCCCGCCGCCCAGGCTGGCTTTAGACAGAAGCACGTCAGCGGCAGCCTGAGCCCCCCCGGGCAGGGCGGGAGCTCTCCCCTCGCCTCCTGGCTGCACCCAGGGGAGCGCAGCGTGCCCACGGCCGCATCCAGCCCACGCACGGCACAGCCCAGGCCGCCCAGTGCCCGAGAGGTGGCCGCCAAACCACCAAGCACGGTCCAAGAGGGCCCCCCCCGGGCTTACGTGGGCGGTGGGGTCGTGGGAGCGTGTCTGCGCTCTGGAGGAGGGCAGGTATGGGAGCAGGGCTCGCTCCGTGCTCCTGCCAAGGCCTCGGGCCAACGGGAAAAGCCAGTAAGGTACCGTGGAAAGAAAACCGAGGTGGACTGGCTTAAATCAGGGCTATACAGAACTTCAAATGCAACAAGGAGCCCTCTACTTAAATACCTGATTTTAATTTTTTGGAATGATTTTCCCTAGGAATGCATTCAGCAGTGTTCCCTACGTTCATATTTTCATTTTGCAATGCGTTGAATGTGTTCTCTTTAAACAGAGCCGTACTGATGTCTCCACAGAGGATGTGGCAGCTGTTTTCGTTAAAAAGATCCACCTCCTGTTTAGCAAATATGTATATATAATTTGAAGTAATGACACGACTTTTGATTTCCCGTTCTGTAACTTGGAAAATGGTGTATGGCACATTTCTTATTTATTAAAGCTGGATAAATGTTTTAATTGTGATATGTGTCAAGTTGCATTCAAATGTGTCTATAAAATTAAAAGAAATGTGAAGATTTTAAATTGTTCCTCCAGTAAGTCAGAACTAATTTTGTCAGAACACACTGTATTTCAAATTAACTGACTGCTGAAGCCAAGTAAGACTTATTTGTAAACTGTGAACTGCACTGACTCGTCTTTTTCTAAGGTTCTCCAAGATTTAATAGCCAAAACATAGCACTGTTTCATGCTTCATTCTTTACACAGGTTGGAAGAAAGCCTCCCGGGTTTTCTGTCTTTTTCAACTCCGAGTAGGTCTCAGCTTTGAATGACCAGCCTTTGAACTGACTTGGCTGAATAAATGGGATTTTCTGTGACCACTCGACTACTGTCAGGAGCTGGTTTAGCAACGCAATGAACACCTGATGCTGACTTCTCCTGGGAATCTGGCCTCGTCCGAGACTTCAGCAACAGCAGTGCACCACCTACCATTATATTTTATTGACCTTCTGTGAGTTGAATAGATTCTAGTAAACATAGGTTTCCTTCCACATTCTTTTGTAATGAGAAAGTAGGAATAAGGCTCCACACCTTGCCCCACGTGCAGCATGGGCTTAACAGCATTCCTCTTACCCTGCAGTTTAAGGAAGATAAACTGTTCTATCAGCTCTGCAGGTGGAGACGGTATCTGCCGCTCTTCCTGTGGGAATTGGTGGAAATTTGTATCGATAATCCCACTCCCTGGTTATCACCCTGCCGAACGGTTCCGTGCATGCAGGGGCTGCAGAACCGAGCCCTCTACAGCAAGTTCAGACCTCGGACAACAAGTACAACTCCCACCGCAGGAAGGCTCCGAGCCTGGCTGCTGAGGGATGTCAGGATTCACTTCCAGGCTTGGGTATTGAAAACACACAGTATTTTCCCCACTTCATTCGGCAGTGAAATTATTGCTAAGGAAACCAGTGCCACAAATTCTGCATTTTTGTTTCTCTATTGGGTGAAGCATGAGTTGAAAATGGGCGGATGGCAGATGATGGAGGAAACCAGCATGGAAAAAACAGATCACAAATAGCATTTAAAGCCGAGGCAGCTGACCCGGCAGGCACACCAGGCGAGCAGGACCTGCTAGCACGGGCAGAGAAGCAGCAGGGCAGCATGACTGCCCCCCCGAGGGCTGCCGCTCGCACCCGTGCTCCCTGAGGTGACAGCACCCTCCTCCTGCCCCGGGAAAGCACACCAGCCCTGGGTACAGAAGGGGGAGAAGAAACAGCACAACCCAGCTCAGGGCACTGCCTGGCCCTGGCCCCGCAGCGTCGCCCCTCGAGGAGGTGAGATGCGGGCAGCGGGAGCCCCACGGGGGTCCCTGGGGGTGGCACTCGCCCCGCTGCTGGCAGCCACACGCAGGAGGGGGCTGCCCTGCCTGCAGCCGCCTGCTCTACGGTGGGAACATCAGCCGTGGTGCAGCTCACTGGCACAATCGTCTTATTTTTAGGCATGTTTATGCCAAGACCAAACCTTTGCACAGATACAGCTGCAGGGGCATAGAAAGGGTTTAGCTTATTTTGTCTGGAATGCGGTATGAACTGTATCTGCAGAATTTCTCTTTCACTCTACTGGCAAGGCACTTGTTTTCTAGAGAAGACTTCACAACTTATGCAACAATACGATCTCCCCATGTCCTCAAAGCAGACCATGCTCTGAGTCATCTCAGAGAGTAAACATGCAAATTATAACGAAGGTTCCACATGTCTATGGTCTTCTTGGCACTCTCAGCCCTGATCTCAGCCGCCAGCACAGCTACGTAGAGGCAGATCCCTCAGCAGCCTGCAGCCAGTGGCTCACTTCTAGCCACATCTTTGTGCTCCGTGGCCTTGCCTGTGCTCCGGGCTGCCCGACGGGCCGTGCCTGTCTGCAGCGCACAGCTGCAAGCACCGGCGGGCTCCCTGCGAGGATTTCACACCTCGGAGGGGTCGAGCCCGGGGGCTGAACGTGCACAGAGCTCAAGCTCACCCCAACTGCTCGCTCACCGGCCGGCTGCACCAGCACCGGCAGGACCCGGGAAGCCTCGATGAGACGCCAGCACGTTTCCGTTAGTGATGTGAGCCACAGAAAGCTGGACCCGCTGCGTCCGGGGGCTGAAGGCATTCCTTGGAAAATGAAAAGGGCAGCGGCTCTGCAACGCTGCCCCAGGAGAAACCCACGGATCCCATGGGAGCTGCTCCAAGCGACACCAGGCTGAGCGGGAGGTGAAGCCACCCCACAGGGCCGCTGCGACGCACGCACGCTGAGCGGCAGCGCTGTAGGGCAGCGAGGCTCCTGTGCCACCAGGCACGAGCGAAGCACGCTACCTGCTTCGCCTCTGCGGCACTCTCCCAAGCAGGCGGACAACAAAAGCAGCCAGGATTCATTTTCTTTTAAGCCTGCCTGCGAACCAAAACACAGATGCCAGGTCTAATTTTAGGCTGCCCAGCCTTGAGAGTGTTCTCTCGATTCTCTGTCAGGCCGGCAGCACCCTCCTCCCCCCGTCCCCGTGCCCACCTGCCCGCAGTGCCCGGGGCCGCTCCTGGCCACGAGGGGCACCGAGGCTGCCGGGCTGAGGCTGGGGGCTGCCGTGGGCTGCTCCAAAAGGAGAGGAAAAGCTGTGCCTGGCCGTGCTTTTTCAGGTCACTGCAAGATCCTGCTGCGGACTCCGGAGCAGCCCAGGAAGCAGCAGTTCTCTTTGCAAGTGGAAGATGGCATCCTCAGAGAAAGGCTTCCCGGCTACAGGGGACACACGAAAGCAGCAGCAAAGCAAGTAACTTGAAAACAGCAAACCAAGCTGAAAGGGCTGAGCTCCCTGGGATTGCCTCACATTTTCTGAAGGGCAGGAGCGCAGATGGACAAAGCACACACCCAGCCCAGCTCGGGGATGCAGCACCCGCGGTACCCGCATCCTCGGGCTCCTGACCGGAGCAGGTCAAGTGCTGCCTGGAGCGGCCCTGAGAGCAGCACATCCAGGCACAAGGGGAAGCGGGTGCGGGGGATCTGGCGGCTCACTTCTTGCCTTTGTGTCTGGGCAGGGACAAGCGCAGGTCTCGCACCTCCACAACCCAAATCCCACGGATGGACTTCAAATGCAAAACTCCCAACTCCACAATCCCACGGATGGACTGCTGCAGGCACTGGGGCCCTGGATGTAATGCTGCTAATACAAGAAGAGAGTGCACATACAAAAAGCATAATTTGTGTCCACAGGTATAATAAGACCCATGCCCACAAATGCACACACACACATACATGGTCAACCCAAGAAAAAATGTGGATCACCTGAAAAAATACTTGCATGTGGAATTTTTCCAGTTAGTGCACCTAGCTGCTGCCCAGCTGAAAGCAATTAACCTGATTGGCAGCCAAATTACTTTTCTCCTTTTCTCTCTTTCTAGAAAGGAAAGAGGAGCTGCAGAAAGTCTGTCCAAATACTCTCCAGCAGCATGTCAGAAATGTGCAAACTCTGATGCTGCACGTCCCAGATACCCGGGGAGGGGGAGGAGGAAAGAACCTTCGCTGGGAAATTACTGATACAAAAACTTGTTCCTGTGCTCTGTTCTCAGCACATGAGCCAAGGTCAAAGCATTTTTTCTGCCATTTCTAACTAGCAAAGAAGCTAATGCAGCTAAAATATGTAGCTCCAGTCAAACTGCTGAGGAGTCAGTGAGAAAACACCAGAAAACAAGTGAAGTATCACCTTTGGAAAGATGACAAGGAGAAGCCACCCTCTGAGGCCTTCCCCGGCATCAGAGAACACCAGGGAGAAGAGAAAGTGAAGCACCATGTTCTCCGTCCTTGTCCCATGAGCTGAACGTGCCCCAGTGCATCTGTAAAATGCATTTTGGGAAAACTGCAGCGTAGTCTCCCCACCAGCATTTCGAGGGATTGTTCCTGATGGCACTTATTCCAGGAAAAGCAGGGGGACTGCGGTCTGGCAGCACGGACTAGGGACTTGTATCTGTTTGTATCTTGTATCTGTGTGCTGCTTTCTGCTTTCTACGGCACAGAAAAGCCTCCGAGACCTGCAGAGAGCAGCGCAGCTCACCCGCGTGGCCACCCGAGCCGCCCGGAGCGAGGCAGCATCCAACTGCCGTCCCAGTGGGACGAGTGCCTGCTGCCCGTGGAAAGGGCATTAGCTATAAATACCTGTAGAGCTGGGCTTTATTTTTAAGCTGATTTCTACTACTGTAAAACCACATAATATGTGGTCTGTGTCCTGTCTACACTGCTTCTTCGGATGTATCAGCATCTGACTTTGTTCTCAGCATTTAAAAAGCCCTCCCAGATGGAGAGCTCAGCAGTTCCAAGCCACAGAGGAGCACGGGTGACCTTGCTCTTTCTGGCTTCTGCTCAAATTGCATGAAACAGAAAAAAAGCAGAGGCGGGAGCCGAGCACGCCCTGGCCTGGAGCGTGGCCACGGGGCTGTCCCCAGGCAAGACGCTGCCGCCCGCAACCCCTCGCCTGGCACACGCTGTCCCAGCGCCAGGAGCTGGATGGGGTCAGATCCTCCCGAGGACAGCACTCGGTCTGCTAAAGTAAATGGCACTATTTACAGGGCCTAAAGTCCAGTCCACAAGTGCATCTCTGCAGAGCAGTTTCCTCAACAACAGACCTGGAAAAACAAACCCCGATCCCCCCGGCCCCAGGAACCCAGATCTGGCAGTGCCAGGGCAGGCAGGCATTCATACACCTTGGGGGATTTTTGCCAAAGCCACCTGCTCACTAAAAATCTCCTCTCCCACCCTGTTGATTGAGGAGGAATAACGCCTATTTTGCACGGTTGCCTGGAAGCTAAACGAATTGCTGCTCACAAGTGCTTTGGAAGAAAAGTGCCTGAGGAGCACAAAGTAGCACAAAAATACTGGTAGTATCTTTATTACTGTTAGAATGTATATTGAACTTCACTTATAAATACTTGTGAAGAGGAACCAGGGTGGCGTTCATTATTTTTAAAGCAGGATGAAACACAAAGAGACGTTGCAAAAGCTGCCAGCGCTGCCTGCCGCACGCGCCTCATGCAGGCCCGGAAGGCAGCTCCGAGGAGGAGGCTCGCGGAGCTCGGGGGCTCTCCACATGCGATTTTCTCCTCCTCTTTGCCCCACACCCTGAGTCCGGGAGGGGCGAGGCTGCAGCGGGTGAGGAGCGGGCGCAGCCGTATCAGCAGCGATGGACGAGCCAGCAGCGGGTGCAGCGAGAGGGATATGTATGAGGAACCTCCGTCAGAAGTCTTTGCCATGACAACTGGGTCAGTTTCTTTTATTTTAATGAGCTTATTCATAGCACTGTTATTGTTGAAAAGTAAAGGCCATTCTGGCCCAGACGGTGTGCTGTGACTACCGATACCAAGGCCAACAGCCCTGCTGAGTTAAAACCCCAAAGTGCCCAAACTGTTTTCTTCCACTGCAGGCAAACAAAGCGAGGCTTCTCGGCGTTACTCAGCTTTCAGGCAGCAGGGCTGGGCTGGACAGGGCCCCTCAAACTGAACAGCAGGACTGTCCATTCCTGCAGATGCATCCACCGAATCGCACCACCCCACAGGCATAGCTGCTTGGCTCCATACATGGGAGGCGCTTCTCACCTGCCGCTCACTAATGAAGGTGTTTCATTATTCCTGGGGGGCAGCAGGCTCCATGCACCCTTCGCAGGCTGGCCCAGGGGCGCCCACCACAGGGGTCCCCGGGCTGCACCCACCAACCAAACTAGCTCCATCTTCTTAGTGCTGCGGCAGACTTCCCGGTCTTAATGAACTCTGCTCTCCTAGGCTGAGAGTAATTGACTCTGTGCCTCAGCAGCAGAACAGACTGCTGTGTCTAGCTGTCTTACAGAGACACTTGAGAAAGCCTCTGGCAGTGCTGGCATGCAGCACAACGCGATGACACAGACTGACAGGCAGTACAACTCCCGCTCCCGCCAGAGGTGGATAAAAGGATAAAATCGCAGTTTACAATCCTTTATTTCCCTTTGGGTCCCCACGTACAGCATATCGAAACCTACAGATCGGTGGCAGTGGCCCTTTGCAAGTCCCCAGCACCAGTCCGGAGGTTCCTGGGGACCCAAGGGCTGACCGAAGGCTGCTGCCCTGGAGCCCCAGCTCAACACAGCGCTGAGCACGGCCCCCTCAGCCCCCCCAGCCCCCTGCCCACACTGCCACCCCCACAGGGGACAGACGAGCTGAGGTTCATCTCACCTCCTTCTCCGGTGCAGATTTCTCATGGCCCTTTTGCCATAACCAGCATCCTAAAATGCCGAGCCTCACCTGAGTGACAAGAAATGATTGTCATCTCTTCACCTCCTTCCCTTACTGCATCAGTACGGCCCCGTACCTGTGCTCTGTAAGTCGCATGCCTGGAAACAGCCCCTCCTTTCCCAGCCTCTGCTCTCTGTTTGATTTGCAGTGGGCCGCAGGAAATCACAGCGATCCCTTGGTGTCACCACACAGGAGCAGTAACAGACGAGGCTCCTGCCTCGCTCATCAGCAGGACCCCGCTGCTGGCAGCAGTGCTATCGGCCATGCAGGGATGTGTCAACTTCTTCCAAGAGCTCTTTTTTCTCCAAGAAAAATGTGCATTTTCTGCTGCACAGCACAAACCTGAAGCTCACAAGACAACTTCTTTCATACGCTTCAGCTTTTTTAAGCAAATATATCAACAGTTGGACAGAATTCGCTGCCCCTAGATCCCAAAGCCCTTCATAAAGGAAGCCCCACTACTCCGAAATTGCAGGCTGTGAAACGGGTCTCTGGATTTCCAAGCTGAGGATTCTGCCCCACTTCTCACTTAGATGATACCTCAAAACTCTGAGCAATGGGGCCACTGAAAGAGCACTGTTGTCACCCCTGAGGGTGTTAAGTTTATGATTTGTTTCTCACTCTCAAAAATAAATCAGCTGATCATCATATTTCATTCAGCTGAACATCATCTAATCCAGCATTACTCTCTCTGCAAAAGATCCGAACTACCAGGGACCTACAAGGACATGAATGTGCTTTTGTACATCAGATAAAACTTCCTAATATCCTCCTACTGTTCACATTCAAAGTCAAGTCCTCAATTACACTTTGTACCAATTAATTTAAGCTGTTAGCCAGGGGAAACAAGCTTCAGTGAGGACCCATACACGTGTACTGGCGGATGATGAGGGATGCGCTGTGGCACCTCCAGCCCCACGCACACCCCGGGCGTGAGCCGGGGGCACCACAGCCATCGGGCACCTGTGGGGCTGCACAAGAGCAGCGGTGACAGCGCACGTGCACCGCGGGGCTCCCCGCAGCAGGGCACAGCCGTGGCACCCTGCATTCAGCAACCAGACCCCACCGAGTGCCATGCCAGTAGTGACCGAGGAATCAGCCCCCCGGCCTGGCCGGTCCACTCGCAGAAGCTGAGGGCAAGAGGAAAAGGGAACAGGGCAGAGGTTTCGCAGTGTCCCCGCCTGTGGCACGCTGTGGCTCCGCGGGCAGATGAAGGACAGCAGAGGCAGCAGCCAGCGGGGCCTCGGCGTGGTGCCCACTGCATGCCACCCGTCACCGGCATGCGACACCCCCGCAGCTGGAGTCTTCCCCTTCCCCAAAACTTCTCCAGAGAGCACTAATGACACAGTGGTCCTGTGCAGCCCCGCTGGTCACCTGCTGCACCGTACGATCTGCACTGCAAGGAAGGACTCTGCACAGGTTACTGGTTGCTCTAAGCCTGTGATGCTGCGAAGTGGCCAGGTAGGATCCTCCAGGTACCCCCTCCTGGCATCTGTGCCAGCTCTGCAGGGAGCAGGATAGGACCCGGCTGAAGCAGGCTCAGGACAGACGGTGCCAGCCATCTGCTACCAGCGGCCGTGCCGCCGCATTGCTAGGCTGAGCACACTGCAGCCGGCTGCGCGCTGGAGGTACCTCTTGACCCCTGGTAGCAACAAGAAGTCAAAACACCGCGGCTGGGTTTGCAATCCAGTAAGTGTCAAAGCACGGAAAAACAGAGGCAGAGACAGGATGGAATGCCTGCACCGGCCAGGTATTAAGAGACAACCTGCCTGTCCCTGCTTCTCAGTTGCTTCCCAGGCACAGCTGCTCCAACTGAAATGGGAGAGAGGGCATCTGCCTCTCATGCACACTGCTTCCCAGCTCTCCTGGGGAAAAGAAAGTGCTGGAATAGACCTGATACTCATGCAGAAAACTTTGCCTTTGCTGAATGCCTATGGAAATGGTGTGTACAAACGGGTTCATCCAAGGTGAGACGAGATCACTTCTCACTAGTGTTCGCATTTCACCTAATGACAACAAGGGAAGGTGCCCGTGCCTTCTGCGTCACGCCACGTCACCAACTGGACATGGCACCCAGCCACCAGAAAAAAGGGGCCTCCTCCCAGCTGACACCAGCTGGTTGGTCTGTCTGGGATGACTCTGCCGTGTTTGCTTTGTGCGGGTTTCTGGTGCAAAAGTCCTCTCTGCAGAAACCATTCTTCAGGCCAGCAGCAATGCCAAGGGAAAACTTCAGAAAAGCCGAGGAGCAATGGGCGATGCTGCCTGAAGTTCCTTCTCTGTCCCATTGTCTCAGAGCAGTGGTGCCCCCCAAAATGGAGCTGATGCCCAAGTGGTGAAGATGCTGCTTCTGCTACACCTGTGCTGTGGCAGAGAGCTGGAATTCTACAGCTGCCTACATGGGTTTTCCCAGAAAAAGAAAGTTCACTTTGAATTGAAAAAAAAATATTAACTGCACGAAAGGAGGAAAAGACTATGTCTCATAAGCCTTTCATGCAGCTAGGTTTATCTGATGTTTCTTGCTTGGCATGGCCTTCTGGCTTATGATGCTGTGCTGTGTTTTTTTTCCATTCACAAAATGTGTTCAGGACTGCGAACACCCTGAAAACAAAACAGGGAAATGCAGGGGGGCCACAGAAAAATGGGCATAGTTCTCAAGGAACGTAGATCGTCACTCAACACCCCAAACACTAAAATCCTCCTTTAAAACACCGACGTGCCTGGGAAGGCTACAAGGCTTATTAGGCTACCAGCTCGCGTGGCAAGATGCCTGTGCGGACAAAGGAGGGTTTGGAGGAGCTGTGTGAAGGAGGGGCAGAGGCTGCTGGCTGCCACGTGGCACGCCTGCCAGCCTGGCACAACCGCACAGATCTGCGTTCCCAAACCGCCCCCGGTGCGGGGCACCCCCGGCTGCAGGCCCGGGCAGCCCGGCCGCATTGTCGGGCTCACAGCCCCGCTCGAGTGCGAGCAGTCCCCTCGTGGGTACGAAGCTGAACACCTGGGCAAGGGGGAACTCCATATTTCTGCCTATTTCCTGCATTCAGCCGTCAGCCATACGAGCACTGCATGGACCTAAGGGATGTCCCCCAACAGCTCAGAGAAACGAGTGGCTTTTACTAGAAGTAGTAGAAAGTTTCCCACAGAACAGTTTTCTTTTGATAAATGCCCATTTGATTAAATTTTAAATGTTATCATCCCCAGGATGATAAAATAATAAGGTTACTGCTTTTATATTCAACTTTGCAGCTACAAACCCAAGAGGAAAGTATCCATTTGAAACTGAACAGCCTCCTATGGCAGCGCAGCCGACAGCCACCAGCAAGCACACCAAGTACAAACTGAAAGCAAATCAGAGTAACAATTGCCAGTACAGAAATGGCAAATTAGCACAAACATTTGAAAATCACCAGTTAATAAAATTAGAATGATATTCAGTAATGACAAGATGAATGATAGAAAAATACAAACCACAGAATTACCACTCTGTATTACAAATTATTTTTAACTCTGTGAAATAAAGCTGCTGTCATACCAAAACAAACTGTTCCCATATGGCCACAAAAAATTTCCATATTTTAGGATATTTTTTGATTTATTGCTGCAAGAAACGGCAACATTTCCCATTCTCCTTCCAGTTCAAGAGCACACATGAGGCTCATCCATTCCCACCAAACATCGACTCCAAATTCTCATCATTTCCCATTTCCACTATGTTTTTTTTTTCTTAATTATCTGATATTTGCTCTCAAAATACTGCATGTCTTTATTTTTCATTCACCTAACAGCTCGTGATTCAAAGGTGCCACCCTGACACGGACATAGGGCAAAGTGTTTTTTCCTGCCTGAAACTAGGCACGGCCTTGGAGGGTCATCGGGAAGGGAGGAGACGGGAGTAGTGCATCTTCTGGAGGGGATATCTGGGGCGGCAGATGGCATTCAGCGCTTTGATACAGTGTTTTTGTTTTACTTCTTGCAAGGACTGTCCCATACCCCTTCAGTCCAAAGCCAGGGCTGGAGGCAGAGACTTCCAGGAATTGCCAGCTCTGTGCCACATCCCGGGGACGTCCCGGCAGCCGTGCCGCTGCCGGCTTGGGCAGCCCGGGTGCGGCAGCTGCTCCGGGGCCACGCTGCCACCTCCCATTCTGCAGCGCCGGCTGCCCTTCCAGCAGCGTGGTGACACATCGCCACTCTCCATCTCAGGCGATGCCGAACACGACCACGCTGCCGACACCCTGTCATTGGCAAGAAAACCCTGCTCTGTGC
The DNA here is from genome assembly GCF_964211835.1 of Anser anser. Classification (NCBI taxonomy): domain Eukaryota; kingdom Metazoa; phylum Chordata; class Aves; order Anseriformes; family Anatidae; genus Anser; species Anser anser. Next base: position 23,095,104 of record NC_139734.1, read on the forward strand.
AGCACAGCCCTCGAACCAGCTCCACTGGGGCTGATCCCCACGCAGCCACCCTCCAGGGGTTTGGCTTTCAGCTATGGCAGCATGCAAAGCCACAGGCTCCTATGAGTGCTACCAAACATCTCTCATTCATAATCAGTATTTTGAAATATATTGCCCTTCTAGTCTCAGCAGAAAGCACAAAGGCTCTACTGATGTTTAACTAGCTCTCCTTGGCTGTAATGAAGTTCTTGTAACAGGAAAACTAATGGTTTATACTGTAGACTAACTATACACAGTAATGCAAAGCACAGCTAGCATCTGTTACACAGCATCTGCGCAACAAAGAAATACCAGTGAATACTGTAAACAGAAGAAAAACATAAAAGCTGTACAAGTAGGAGAAGAGCTGTCATTGGCAAATCATTTACTGCTTCCTGTGCTAAAATTCTTGGTAAATACAGGACGGAGTACACAAAATGCCTCTGTAACTAAAACCCATTAATGCTCTTACACCTTTTTATGTATTATTTCTTTGGTCATTTTTTCTAAATTCTTCTGCCACTGTACTCTATGCCAACTGCTATGTAGAGCTCGTCCTTTCATTGCATCATGCACTTAAGAGAAACTGGAAAAAAATAATCACAGTACATATCGAGAATGAGACTTTGGAACCAATTTCCAGAGGATGTAAGAGCTCAGAAATGCGAGAGACGGGGAGAAGAGGATGGGAAAGCACAGAGGAGGGAAAGCACAGAGAGAATGGAGGGAAGTCTGCCCTTGAACATTTTTGCAGTGAGTGGATGAAAAAGCAAATAGATGCTTCATATTCCAGGAACAGACCAGCAGGTCCCGCACAAACACACCACATGTGCCTGAACACCGTGCCTTGTTCCCCAGGTGATCCCATGGCAAAGGGACGGGGGGAGAGCTCGCGAGTGGGTGCATGAACAAGAGGGAGAGAGGGAGGGTAGGGACGGATGGAGGTGGGGGGTGAGAAAGAGGGAGACTACATTACGAAACTTGGTATAAAGAATGGAAATACTAAGAAAAAAACAGAAGCAAAACAAACTGAGATGGAGAAGCAAACTGGATAACAAAGAACACTGGAAACAGTTTATTTTCCTTCATGCTCTGCCACAGACATAAGTGCCAATTTAATAGCAAAGAAAAGGGCAGTGTCAGCTCCTAGGACAGAACCGTCATCAGCTCCAGCACTGCACCCAGGCCTCTGCAGCGTCAAGTGCAAACCTTGATGAGGATGGAAAGTACCAATGCCTTTTTCTTTCCATGGGCTCAGTCTGTGCATTAACACAAGGACTGTGATCTGTCCAGTCTGAGTGTTTTCTGGGAGGTTCTGGGCATCTTCAAAAGGAAACAGAAAGTCTCTCACTGCAGGTCGAGTCTAGGTAACTAGACGTGAAAAAGAATAATCTCATTTATCAAGTGAAATGAAAACTAATTCATGGAAAAGACTAAATAAATCGGCACCATCAAAATGAAATGAAAACAAATAAACCAGCTAAGCACGGAACAAAACAAATGAGCTTTGGCTACACATTATAATTCTTCAAATAGTAGCTCTTGGGAGTAAGAAAACGGAGCTGCAATAGATTTGCTACCAGTACGGAGAGACCCAACAGATGCTGCTCAGCTCCTCTGCTCTCCCCCTGATGAGTTCATTGCACCTACTGTTGTTCTGCGAGAATACAGCTTGGGCAGAGTGCTTCACATTGCAGCTACTCCAGTTACCCTGCCTCAATATATCACTTACTTCACAACCCTAACTCAGGCCATGACAGATGAGTGTCTTGTCATAACCTGGTAAAACGCCAATTCACATTCAAATGAGTCCCTAGTTCTCTAAACAAGAAACAGCACTCGGCTGTTTGTGAACTATTGGCATTTTATTCTGTGCTTAAAATAGCCGTCGCAGGTCTGTCAGCAGGGAACTTATGAAAGCAGCCTCTTCATGCTGTAACCTGTGGGAAGCTCAGCTCCAGCCCCTCCTGAGCTTCAGCTCGGGCCTACCCATGTTTGTCCCGCTTTCTGTTTACGAAGCTTTGAAATCCAGTGCCGATGGCACATCGGAGGCAGCAGCCCTGCCCCTGCTCCAGAAACTACCAGTGACTCAGCCACGCTTCATGTGGCTCTATTTCGCACGGCAAAGTGGAACGCTGGTTTGGCAACTCCAGACAAAACTTGGCTGCACCAGAGCTCAGCGCAGTTATAAAACCTGCGGATACGCAGGCTCCAAAACAGCGGCCTGATCCCGTGGCTGCTGAAGGCAGGGAGTCCCGTCTGAGAGCTGCAGGCCTGGGCAGGCAGTGTCACCACCCTGGCCGTGCACTCAGCGCCAAAGAAGGCCTGGGTTTGGGTGGAATTCACCCCAGGAGGTCACCAGGGGCGAATGTGATCCCACTCAGAAAACGCCTCCATCTCCCAAACTGTCCTTCTGCAGCAGGATCAAGCTTCTTAAGGGTAGAAAGCAACAAGTGCATCAAAATCTCTCAAGAATTATCAGTCTCAAAGCACATTACAGACTTTCTCAGTTATGATAGTTCTTGAGACGGGACAAGGAAACTCCTTGTGATCCTTTCCACCCTTCTGCCTTAGCAACTACTGAAGACAGCTTGGCAAGAACTTACAAGAATTTAAGATACTTCTCAGTTGTGTCCTAGGAATGTTTTCTCCTCCTGTGAATTTGTTGTGATCTCTGCTGCAACTTAGGGCACTTAGCACTAATTTAATGCACAGTCAATCCTGATGAGTAAGCTAACAGTGATGCAAACTGTCCTGGTACATGACACGAGAACATGGACGAATGTGCTGAGAATTAAGTGTGCACCAGTTGTAACCCACAGCTTGCTCAAAATTTGGAAGTGATCAGGAAAATTATGAAATCTGTTTTTTAAAAGAAAATCTGACAAGATATCAACCTTATTACCTACTAATCAAAAGAGTTGAGAAAGGGGAATTTCACGTTGAAGATGGAGTGCTCTGAAGACAACACTAGTGTGCTCTGTTTGGAGACGGTGCCTCATACCTAAGCAAAGGTGTCAGAACATGATGCCCAGATTCTTATGGAAAGAGGCAAAGACCTCAGCGGCACCACAGGAGAAGAACCTGAACCCAGTCAAGAGAATTGTTAACAGGAGTGCCCAATGTGTACATTGAAAGAAGAAAAGGCAAGAATTGGAAGGTGAATTTTTCTTACGCTTTTTCTTCTCCTTTTATCAGGAACCATCAAAAAGCTTTAGCACATCAGTGATTTTCCCAGCTGCCTGAGGTTCACTGTCCATGGGATCTGTACCAGCAGCTGTGGACTGTCTGTACATTACAAAGCTGGCCGGAGGGAGAGGCTTCAGAAACAGCATTCTTCCACGCACGGTTTGTCTTCAAAAGAAATATTTACATAATACTGCCATTCCCCTGAGCAAAAAGGTCATATTAGCAACAGGAGAAGGGGGGGGTGAATCCCACTTCTGCGAAAGCTTTTGCATTCTGCCAGCAAAGAGCTGAGGGTCTGCAGCCAAAGGCTGGCACGCGGGCAGGCACAGGGCAGGCTACTGGCGGCCGGCCGAGCAGCGCGGCACGGCGCAGGGGCACGGCTCTCGGCCCGGGCTCGTCTCCTGGCGTTAAGAAGCTGCCCTTGATCTTGTTATCAGAATCTTATCTCCTTCTTCAACAGGGAGACATTTTTACAGGTATTATCTGTAAGAGGTATCACGATTACATGGCTGGCCACAAAAAAGAACGCCTAGCCATTACGCCAGATGATGCATAAACGCAGGGCACCTGCCCAAGCTGATCACTACTGAACCAGAGAACGGAATCTACAAGCTGGTGTAACTAACAAACACATGGATACAAAACAGATAGTAGCTACAGGAAATGCTGTTTAGAAAGCATTGGAAACCACATGGACAGCTAGATTTTCTGAGCCAATCACCCCTTAAATTAATTTATCACCTTTGTTTCCATTATCACAGTAATAGTTCCCTCTTTGTATTCTTTTTAGATTAAACCAAACAGGCCTAAAACACTTCCTTGCTTCTGTGTTTCAATCTTAAAATCACTTTGACCCTGTAAGCTTGAATTTATTATATCAATTCTATGTCTCAGTCTCAAAGCAGGTTATTTAGTCACCTTATAGACCGCTGGTAATAATTATGCAATAGAGCACAAAGACAAAGAGCTACGAGGCGCAGTGGAACAAAAGCTTGGATTAATTTGTTAATGATACATAAGCATTACTGGCACCACCAAGTACATTGTGTAAAAAGCTTTACATTAAATCAAGATGTGTTAATTCCTACTTTGCTTCCTATGCAATGTTTCAGTGCCTCTAAAAACAGGCAAATCCCTCCCCTTGCACAAGCCAAGGGGGCAGGCAGCAATTATGCGTCTAAGCCCGCACCATGCTGAGGACCAGTCCCAGAAGCAGCTGCTCAAGCCCAGTCCCGTATCCCCACCATGCCCTGTGGTCACAGGCAATTGACCATGCCATAAAATGGTGATGAGGACTCCCAGAGAGAGAGCATCTTAGTTTGGTCACGCTGGACCTGCCTGCTTCAGAGAAATGCTGGGGCAGCCACCAGCCCCTGACAGTGCCTGTTTTACAGCCTGCGTGTGCTGTAGCCCAGACCAACACGACAGCAAGCACGCCGTTTTCCACTAACAGTCGCTCAGGCAATCCAACCCTCCTCTCTCAAGGCTTTGGAGGCGAACTTGTCGGCTAAAGCTCCCCAAACCAAATCCCTAGTACTTTATATAAAGGGCAAATATAAACATCCGCCCCCAAATATGCTAAGAAACAAAGAACGTGCTCATGCTTTAGTGTCATATATGGGGGAAGGTGTCTAACTTCAGAACTATCTATACCTGATCCAGACTTCGCAAGTCTTCCGAGGAGACCGGGCTGCAGCTGCCACTGCCAGCATTAGGAAGATGTGGAAATCTAAAGTGTAAAACTCCTTAGGCTGGCAAAGCTGTCGCGAGTCCAACAGAAGTGCCCTCTACCTACTCCCAAAGAAATGCTGAGACTCCATTTCATATAGCTAAGAGGTAAAACTTCTTTGTGCAATGCCAAGTAGGGAAGGATTGTAACCAAACGCAGCTTTGGAAGCTAGCAGGGCTATACAAGATACAGTTGATTGTCCTTCATGAGGGAGTTTTGCTATAAAACGTTTTAGCCCCCACAACCCTCTTTCCTTACAATTGTTGCTCTCTGAGATGCTGGTAAATAAACTGCTGCCATTTGAGCTTCAGCTGCAGCAGAGACTGCTCATTGCACTGCTATTGTTGTAAACCCAAGAGAAAATTGAAAGGCACAGTGAACAGCAATCGACAGGCAGCACACTGAAGTTAGTGAAGATCTTGCTAGGATGCTACGCAAACCTGACAGAGAGTAACCTGTATGGCTTTAGCCAGACCACGAACAAGTGTTCCACTTTCCTTATAACATTTTAAAATTGCAGCCAAACACAAAGAGGCATATAAACACTGTCACTCTCTCACTTGCAGCAGCCATGCAATGCTGTATGAGCAATGGAGTCCAAAGGACAAGGTAATGGTGTTTTAGAAACTCTTATACGAGCTCGTACTCCATTGATTTTTGCTGAAGCCTGCTGAGTTCAGGCAGTCCTGCCGGCCTCATGGGACTGCTCCAGGGGAAACAGGGACACGGACGCGGCAAACTGAGCTGCGCTGCCGGGAAGAGGCGGGTACGGTATTTCCCACAGGAATAAGGGAGACAGCACTTATCTGTACAGCAAGACCCCGGCAAAATGTACCTGCTGTCCAGATCCAACCCACACGATTGCCTGTGGAGCACCACATAAGCCCAGTCCTGTTTTGCTTAACACAGTACTCCTTATCCATGCATAGTTCTGCTGTATGGGCTTCACAGGCAAATAAAACTTCCCAACCCAGCCTGCTGCTCTCTAAAACCTGCATCATCAATCAATAGTGTTTGGATAGCAAAACTTTTTCAACTCTACTCATCCCTGCTAACTTTGCACTGGTTTGAGCAGAGATTTATCCAGACCCAATAGCAACATGCACAGGGCACACACAGCTCCTGTCGCTGATACGACACTCACAGATGGACTCATTTTGACCTTTCCTTTCTTTTACCCCATTTTTTTTCCCGAGCCACTTCTACACAAAATACCCATTATTGTGTAGCTGATAAATACTGCACTGTCCGAATAAAAACACGAGCATTTTGGAGCAGCAAAACAAGCCCAGAAGCACAAGTGTGATGTGTTTGTCCTGTGCTAATTTAAAGGGAAAATCTAATTGTGCATTTTAATCTTTGATCCCACTACACAGTGAGCAGGCGAGTACGAAACTCCAGCGATGCAAACCCAAACTGAGGCCATACCAACCACCTGTGGCTGGGGTACATCTGAGCCGGTAGCTCATTGTTTCTGGTTTTTGTTTTGTTTTCTTTTTTAAAATTCAAGAAGAAATCCTTTCGCAGTCCTTTTCTCACTCCCGGTTTCTGCCAGCTGCAGTGATTCTCTCAAACAGTAATACGCTTTGCTGCAATGAAGGGTGGCAACATATGCCCGCTGTTTCGGGTTGCGCATACCGATTTCACAGAGACCGTTGATCTGATTTCTGAGGCTAATCCACCAAGAAAAACTACTTCTGCACGAGCCCTTCTTCCCAAACGCCTAACCAGCTCCTCCTTTTCCGTGCTGCTCTACCTAAAACGCATCTTCTGCCCGTGCCCAGCGCAGAGCTGCGAGGCGCGCGCAGCGTTTCTGCAGCCCGCTCGCCGCCCGCTCCGCTCGGGGAGAAGCCGGAGCCGCCCCGGGGCTCGCCCAGCGCACGGCGGCGCCGCGCTCCCCGCTCCTCGGCGGCGGCCGCGGGCACGGCGGGGACGGGACGCGGGGAGCGCGCGGCGGGGCGGTGCGGGGCTGCCCGCCGGTACTCACCGCGCGTCGCCGTAGCCGCCGTAGCCCTCGGCCCAGGGCCCCAGCTCGCTCTTGATGCAGGCGGCGGGGGCGGCGTAGGGCGGCCGCCCCAGCGGGTACCAGGCGTCGGCGGGGAAGTCGGCGGGCTCGGCGGGCGGCCCGCGGCCGCAGGCGAAGGGCCCGGCGGGCGGCTCGGCGCACGGCCCGTACAGCTGCCCCTCGTCGGCGAAGAAGGAGGGCCAGGGCGGCGCGGGGCCCGGCGGGGCCAGCTCGGCGCCGAAGCGGCACGGAGCGCCCCAGGCGCCGCCCGGCGCGGGCTCCGCGGGGCTCTCCAGCTTGATGCGGGCGGGCGGCGGCGGCAGCGCGAAGCAGTCGCGGCCCGGCAGCGCCGGCGGCTCCTCGGGCTCCGGGGAGCCGCGGTACAGGGCCAGCCCGGCGGGCACGTCGACGGCCAGGCCGGGCTCGCCGCCGCCGCCCTTGAAGGCGGCCGGGGCGGGCGGCGGCTCCGGAGGGTCCTTGGCGGCGGGGCGCGGGGCGCGGGGCGGCCCCCCGGGCAGGGCGAACATGCAGTCCTCGCGGGGCAGCAGCTCGCCGGGCGCCTCCAGCGCCTCCACGGCCAGGCCCATGGAGGCGGACACGGCTTTGCAGAGCTCCTTGGCGCTGTCGCCCAGAAAGTCCTCCTTGGGCGCCGGCTCGGCGCGGCCGGCCGCCGGCTCGGCCTCGGGCGGCAGCAGCGGCGGCAGCGCGCCCGCCTCGCCCAGCAGCTCCTTCAGGTCGCCGGCGCACGGGAAGGGCGAGCCCATGGCCGGGCGGGCGGCCGGCAGCGCCTTGGCGGCCCCGCGGGGCTCCGGCAGCGGCAGGAAGGCGGGCGAGACGGCCGGCGGCGCCCGGGGGCTCGGCGGGCCGGCGGCGCACGCCGGCGCCTGGTGGCTGGTGCCCGGCTCTTCCCGCGGCGCGGCGGCGCCCGGCGCCTGGAACGCCTCGCAGACGCTCTGGAAGAAGCTCTGGAAAGCCCCGCGGAAGGTCCGGCCCGCCGGCCGCGGGTACACGCGCCCGATCCCCAGCTGCACCTCCATGCCCGCGGCGCGCCGGGCGGCGGCGAGGCGGGGGGCGACGACGGCGACTCCGAGCCCGAGCCCGAGCCCGAGCCCGAGCGGCGGCCCCCGGGCGGCCAGCCGCGGCCCCGGCTAGCGGCGGCTCTGCCCCGCCGCTGCCATCCCCGGCGGAGCGGCGGGCGCGGGGCGGGGAGCGCGGCGGGCGGGATGCTCGGCGCCCGCAACAGGCGGCGAAAGTTGGGGCCGGGCGGAGCGGGCAGGTGCGCGGCCCCGAGCCCCGCCGCCGACTGCCGCGGCTGGCTGCTTTTGCTCTTTTTGATCCGCGGCTCGGGGAGAGCGGGAGCGAGAGGCTGGCTTGCGGAGGAGAGGAGGTGCAGCGAGGGAGACCGCCCCACGCCGCGAATTCGGCCCAGGGTCTCTGCAATGATTAATCCGGTAACTCTCGCCGCGGAGGGACGCGGCGCCCGCCGTGGCCTGCCCTGCCCGTCCCCCCGCTCCCCGGCGGGCGGCGGGGGCGGAGAGCCCGAGCCCGAGCCCCGCGGAGCCGCAGCGCCGCCGCCCGCCTTCGCCGCGGAGTCCGGGCTCGGCGCCTCGCCGCCCCCGGCGCTGGCCCCCGCGGGCGGATCGGGGCCGCCGCCGCCGCCGCAGCCCCCGGGCGAGCGCCCCGCGGTGCCGCCCGGCCCGGCTCGGCCCGACTGCCCTCAGCCCCGTCCGCCCGCGCTCCGACGCTGGAGGATGCCGGGCTTCGGCTGGGCAGGGTGTTGGTTAGAGCGCCTTGTCCGGGCTCCGGTTTTACAGGACGATCTCCGAGGTCCCTTCCGACCTGGGCTTTCCTGCGGCCGTGGTTCACCTAGAGGAATCCCCACAGCTGGGGGGAATTCGGGAGAAAAGGCATGCGCTCCCTTTGGGCACTGACATGGGGATCAAAACTTATTCCAGCTTAGTAAAGGTGGTCTCTTCAACTTTAGTACCTGCACACTTTTCATCAAAAAATATATAAATGATAATAATAATAAAATTAAAGCCCCAAAACCCAGGTCCTTGGTTTCACCCGGAAACCAAACGGCCTGACAACGGCACAAGCTGTTGTCAGCAAGTAGCAGAGTTTGCCCCCACCTTCCTCTGCTCCGCGTTTTGGAATAATCTCCATATGCACCAGCAAGAGACAGCAGGTGCGTGTATGTCTTGTGCGCGCCGCTGCTCCACTCTCACACAAGGTTAAAAGAGACCAAAGAGCTAGCAGACATAGTTAGTGTAGGACCTACTGTAAACAAGACTTGAGCTCCCCTTATTGGCACTGTAATAACAATCCTAAAGCAGCTTTTTTTTTTTTTTTTTCTGGTAGGCACCATTCCCAGGCAACCTTGTAATGGAACTATACTCATTTGACATACATTGAAATAAGCCCATTAATTTCAACTCCTTTGGAGACAGAGGGAAAAAGTAATGATTTGTTGCAAATGGAGAAAATGGAGAAGTGGAGCCAGTTGGGAAAACGAAGAATCATGTTCAGTCTTTTAAAAGCGTTTTTACAAGCCGTGAAAGATAGTAGGAAAAAAAAAAAAGAATTATAGCCAAGCAAAATTTGGCAATGTCCTCCATACTGCCTGAGGGGTAAGCAAACCCTGCCTCCTGTCAGCAAAGTAGATGGAGGAGGCGACCACTCGGTGTTTTCCTGAGGCGAGGATGGCATCGGTTCAGGCCCCCACCGCTCCCGGTGCCTGCGGCAGCACGGCTGGGCCCAGGACTCTGCCCGGCTGCCCCTGCTGAAGCCTCTTCACAGGCGTGCAGTATGGATGAACCACCAAACTGTTTTAATAACAGCCAATATAGCCCTTCAAATAACAAAGAAGCACAGCCGAAACCTCAAAATATAAAGATAGAGGGAGATACTGTAAAATATGTGCACAGCGTGTATTTAAACACGTAGACCTCAGCGGTCCCACCTGGATCACTGGAGGCGGGCCCAGCTCGAGCTCCACATGGGCTCCCCCTCAGCCTGCTGGGCTTGATCGTGGCCCAGAACCTCCAGCCCGGTGACTCACGCATTGCCCGGCCCTGCAACGCACAAAAATCTGCAGCTCAGGGTATGAGGAAAGGTAATGCCCTGGGATGGGATCAGAGGTCTTCCAGGTGGATGCAAAGGAACCGGTAGACCCAAGGGGAATTTCATGCGGCTGTGTCAGCTGTGGTACAAGCTTTTTTTCGGGTACCCATGTGGGAAAATGCCCAAATGTTAAGATATGTTTTCATGGGAATGCTTGTGAGAGAAGTGTTTTCCTGCACAAATAAGCCTGTATGCATTCTTTCAAAAAGCTGGTATAAAGCTTTAGTTGGATTTTCTGAAAGATTAGTAGCAATAGTTCAAAGAACTTTTTTTTTTTTCCCTCTTTTACACAGGTGAACGCATGAACTTACCCTTTGTAACAGCTACACAGTAATAAAGGCCTAGAGTTACTGGAAAGCTGCTCTGCACTTCAGAAATGATGGCAAATAAGCAGGAAAAACCACTGATTCTTATGATGGTATCCCCTGTAAAGGGTAGGAAAAAAAAAAAAGAAAAAAAAAAGCCACTGTTCTGAAAGATTTGCTGTTGCCACAAATCCATGCAGATACCTGCCAAGTGGATGTGGATTCCAGTGTCTTTGCTCTTTCAACGTCAAATAGTTTTCAAGCCTCTGGAGTAAAATATACAGACCCTGGAAGACAACGAGGGGAGGATTCTCATGATTAGTGTCAAGAAATGTATTGAAGCAAGCTGAGGCTCAGAGATGTGGTATAACATTGCTGAAGAAACAGATGGTTTTGTGTTTTGGACCAAGAGCAGACTATTCGCGTGTGTGATTTCGATAAGCCGTGTAAGAACTGCGTTTGGTTCCACTGTGCCCACCCAGAAGGGAATAGCCTCAGTCTGTATGCATCGAGAACACCAAGGGCTATGAAGACCTAGGTAGAAGTGAGACTTTTTATACTGAAATAATCTTTTCTGTACAGGCTTGGATATATTTGTGCCTTTGCATGTGTATTCCTGGCTTTCTGTTTTTTGGGTTAGTGTTTGTCCTGTTGCTCGTGGTGTTCTTCCGGCTTCTTGTATCTTTGCAAAATCTGCAGATGCATGTATTTTCACCCAGTCTGAAGTTTGCTGCCTGGGTTTGCAAGATGCTAATCATAACAGACGTGCATAAAGGAAGACTGCAAAATGCTTTATGTCCTTCTCAGTTTACAGAGCCAACAACTTAGTTTTGACTTACTGTCTATTTGGTTAAGATTAATTATTTTAGAGACAGTTTTGTGATTAGACCTTCACATAAATTTGAAGAAGCTGCTCTTTCTTTCTCTCTTTTCTCTTTCCTCTTTCTTTCACTTTCTTCCTCCCTTTCTTTCTCTCTCTCTCCTCCCCCCCCCCTTCCTTCCTTTCTTCCTTTCTTATTTCCTGAAAAGGTATCTTGCGAGCACCTTATTTTCTTGATATTCACGTTTCTTTTTAAAATTATTAACGTATAAGGGGCTTTCTGGGTGTGTATGTGTATGACTGTGAGCCTTATTTTTAAAGGCTTCGTGTATTTTAATCATTATTCTTGTCTGAAAGAGAAAAATTTGAACTGCTATTGCATTTACAATGCATAGACAGTGTTTTATTTGCAGTTACAATCTTCTTAAAACTTAAGCCTTCAGCATTTCAAAGTTCTTTTCCAATTTTCATTAAAGTTTTCCATAAAATTACTTTCCGTAGTTTAGGAGTCAGCTACAATATCCGTTTACATCTTAAATTCTGAGAGCCGTATTTTAACATAGTAAAATGGACACGGTTTATGGAAAATCTATACAAATGTATATTTTTTTCTGTATGTAAGCTAAGCTTTATTTTTGATTATCAAATTAGTTAAAAAAATGAGCAGCAGTATGATCCTATGTATTTTTCAGAAAAGTGCCTTTCTCTTAAGCGAGTCTATTTTTATGTAGAATGAAATTTAAAGAACACGTTATGGATTGTTCACTTGGACCCTTTGTATGGCTGTCATAGTGCTTGAGGCTAAGGTATTTATTCATTTTACTGCATTATATTGCTAAACCATTACGGTGGGCTGGAAGCATTTTATTTGACTTTACTGTCCAACAAATACCAAAGTGTTTTTTTTAATATACCAGTGGTATTTTGTTCTATGAATTAAATCTGAGTTTAAGAATTATAATTAATCATTAATTCTGTGATGTAAAATAACACTAAAGTAAGTAATTAGGGTGGACATTTGCATCTAAAAGTACTGCAGTTTAAATTGGATAAATACCCTTTGCGAGACATACAGGCACTCAATGGTTTTTATAGAGCAGAGCTGAGACAAGATCTGCAATCTTTCCTTAGTTACTTGTTTTTCTAACCAGCCAATACGTGGTTTAGATAGAAACATAGCAGAGTGAAAAAAATATATATACATTTTTTCACAAATCAGTTTCATTCTAACTGAAGCATTATTTCTATTACAAAATAATGACTTGAGAAATCCACCACGATGGGTTTATCTGAACATACGGTAGCATATGTTCATTTAGGTTATCACAGCTTTGTGCTAAGCGAAGGTGTGGGAAGGAAGGGAGACATTACCAAAGCGTTACCCCCAGTGGCTCGGGGAGCTAGCAGCATCTTTTCCTTGTGCTGTGTAAGCAGACATCGCCGAGATGCTTGTATGTGTGATCCAACAACACCCTGCTGCCTGTCAGCACTGCGGAAGATCTCAGAGGTGCACCAGCTACCTTGGCAAGGCTTTCCTCTCAAATCGGGGGCACTTTACAAATTCACTGTCTCCGTTTTCTTTTCTGTTTGGTTATAAGGAGGCACAACTATTAGCCTGTTTTGTTATTCAAAATCTGAGTAACTTATTCACGTGACAATACATGTCATGGAGAGACGTGAAGTTTTGTAGTGAGGGAGGGGAGTGAAGACATAGAAATAAATGAAACATTTCAAAAATAAAGTATGTAAAGTGCATAAAATAACGCTAAGAGAAACATCACCTTTTCCTTTCTTCTATTAGCATTTTCTTGATGTAAACAAAATTCATGTTGATTAAAAATATTTTAAACTTGAGAACCTAGATTTATGTTTAAACTTAATATACTCTGTAAAAATAAGTTAAATTAAACATGAAAGCATAATATTATTCTCCGTACTTGCTTCCAGAATCATAAAGAAATTTTGGTCATTTGCTTGGAGAAAGTCACTACTCAAGTACCTGAAACTAAAATTTATTGCAAAGTTATATGATCATTTCTGAGTATCTTATTAAGGGTCAGAGGGAATTTTTCATTTTATGTCATTCAACTAGTCCAGTTCAATAACTCAAGTACTCAAAGCTGAGAAAAGCAGGAAAACCCTCCTGCTTCTACCCTGTGATGCAAACTGACATTTCAATGGATGGGATCTACCACTATGAAAATCAGGAAGGAGACAGGGACTTACATGCAGTCGATGCCATGCATTACATGTGGGTAGTGCTTTTATTATTTAATAAAATAATTTTAATGTAAGTATCTTGTTGCATACTCAGCACTTATTGGCATTTTCTTTAAATATTAAAATAACCTTAAAATTCTGCACGTATATTTTAACTGATTTTAAACGCATCTTGATACAGTATACAAATAAAAGGAATAACCATATTATAATTAAGAGATATTTCATTCACTGTTTTTCTGATGTAATTAATGTTGAAAAATCTGAAAAAATGTTGAACAAGAATACTCAAGTATTTGCAGTATTGTTTTCTTTATCTAAATAGCGAATTAAAACTCTTGATAGTTATTAACTTTCCATTAGTTTGACCTGTACAGCAGAATACAGGTTATTTAGACAGCCAGTGAGTTGCACATGTATTGAAGAGAAAATACACAACAACCGAATTGGATAAAAAAATGCTTTGCTGTAAAACAAGATGCAGGTTCACGTGTTTGTTTGGATGTTTGGGATGGGAGGAATATTGGTGCTTTGCGCTATGTACACTTGCATGACTTCAATACAAAATAAGCATCTTAATAAAAGAACCCATTTATAAAATATTAAAGATATTTTCCTCTATACCATTTAAAAAATCAGTTTGCATGTGTTTTATTATTTCAGTTACACACCTTAGAAGCAGTTTCTCGATTTAAAATATTTTTAAAGTACTCTTCTTGCTTTGAAGTTAAGCGCATCTTAAACTTATAATAGAAAATGGAAGGAAACTGTCATTTCATTTACTTCATGTTAGCAACTTTCATCGTTACTGTACCTCTGGATTTGTTAAACTTGCCCAGTAGAGACTAAACATATAATTAGAATCTCTCCAACTGCAAGACGGTATTCCTTCTCCAGTGCAGAAATTAAAAAGGATTTCCCCTAACAAATTATGCATCACTGATGTTAGATTAACAGAAAGATTGCCCAAACAGGATACGTAAAACTTTTACATAAAAAACTTCGGGACTTTAAAACCAGTTCTGTTAGCTGGATTGTGTGTCTATGGCTGTTCTGGTAATTATACAAGCTTGTTTACGAATAAAAATATCTAATACTCGCTTTCTAATGACCTTCATACAAGACCAAATCATTTACATTTTAGTTTATCATAAAGAATGTTAAAATATGTATTTACCACTCAGATATGGAGAAAAGCAATGAGGGATTTCAATTAACATTTGACCTAATAAGCTTCCATTTTTCCTTCCCAAGCCCCTCTAGCTTTTTAGCAATTTTTAGTGATTGTTTATCTTTCCTAAGGATGCTACCTCTTGTCAGTCGTCAGGTTACAAGTTCTGTCCATACAGTGGTACCTCTTTGTTTTCCTTCATCTGTGAATGACCCTTCTTACTAGGAAATGGCTGGTGAAAGGAGTGAGATCACACCCTGGAAGAACAAAGTATAAATCTATAGTGTTTGGTTATTTTTTTTTTTTTTTTTTGGGGGGGGGGGGGCATGGGGGTGGGGATGGTTACCATCGCTTCCCATCTTGTCCTTCCCAATTAAAGGGAAAAGGCACTGTCTAGACTCTGGCACTGCCAAAGCGACAGACATGACTTGCAGGAATACATTATTCATTCACTTTTCTGGAAAAAGGCAGTGTTTCCTTCCCAGTGGCTTCAAAGCAAATATATGTACAGGTTCCTTCACTTCTGGTGCTGGTTGTGCATAACACAGGTGGAAGGGATTAAATATGTTTTTTAATTCCTCGCTTTTATGTATGTTTTCTCCAAAAGACCCATTTATTTCCCAGTGTGCCTGCGGTTCATAGCACCATGGCCTCAGACACTACGGAACCCCAAGGTGCATTCACAAGTCTGAATTACTCTAATACTCATCTTGCTGATCCCTCCCCTCCTCCTGAGAACACATTAGGGTCCAGGCCCCCCATCCTCCACCTTCCTGCCTCACCATTCTCTCCAAAAAAGGGCCTCCTTCCCTCCTCCTCCTCCTCCTCCTCCTCCTTCTCCTCCTCCTCCTCCTCCTCCTCCTCCTCCTCCTCCTCTTCCTTCTCCTCCTCTTCTTCCTCTTTCTCCCAGCACTGTGCATCCCATGAAAAAGAAGTAAGCAAGCAATTTCTCTCTTTCCATTCTCATGATTTTATTTAGTGCTACAGACCTCGAGAAGACAGTTACAATTAAAAGATATGTTAAAACCCAAAGTGTGGCAATATTTAAACCAACGTTGTGCAACACCGCTCTTTAGAATCCCAGTCATGTTTACATCTTAACGACTGAACTCTGCTTCCCATCCCATGGAAGGTGCTTTAAAAAGAAAATGTAGGATATTGTACAGAAAAATGTGTTACTGACAGCGAGATGCAGTCCTTCATAGTATTGATAATGCAACTATAGGTCAATATCAGACACGGCAGTTTAGTTTGTATTTAATACAGCTGTGAGGTCTGGAGACAAAGCCACTCTGAAGAAAGCTGTATACTGGCATGTCCTTTAACAAAATAACCCCCATTAACCTTTCTTTTTCATTAACTGCTTCATCATTGCAAAATTCTGTTTTATCCACTCCAACAGTTACATTATTATTATTTTTTTGTTATATTTTCTGTAGCTTGTTTCTGTGTTATTGATTCCAGAAGAGCTTTTGGCTTTGTTTTCAGTAAGAATACCTACAAGCTCACAGTTAAAAGCTTGACTCTTCCAGCCCTTATTAGCATTTACCATTTTGAATTTTTACCCCCCCCCCAAAAAAAAAATAAGGCAGTTCCTGAAATCCTTTTTTTTTCCCACTCTATCTAAAATGCTTTAATAGTTCTGTAATTCATCGCATCCCTCAAGAGAAACCTCTGCAAGACCACGTTCGTCATCTGAGGGAGTAGGCAGGAGAGTGTAGGAGACAATCACCGCTAGCGAGGTGGGCAGAGACAGAGTCTTGCCCCACAGTGACAAAAGCCAGTTGGACCCAATTACTCCCTACTTCTGTTTGTTATGACAGTGAAAATGTCTGTGCAGAGACTTAATTTTATTCATCTGGAGAGTACGCTTTCTCTTGACAGAGGAGGTAATTCTTCAAGGAGACTTTCCCTGGCAAGCAGCTGAATTATATCAGGTAATTAGATATATATATATAAAAGATAAAAATGGTCTCCGGAGACATTATACAATTGCTCGTTCCTAGGAAGATCAAGAAGGCACTGACTTTTCAGGATGGAAGGAAGAGCACAGCAGAGGGGTTTTCTTGCATCAGCTTGACGCACGCATGTCAGGTGTCGCAGTGGAAATGTTTGCCACCCAAAGATTACAGATACGTGGATAAGGTAGAGTTTGCAATTGATATGTAAGCTTTGCAAATCTGAAATGGATTCTCATCCTTGCGCAGTATTAGCCGGCTGAGTTAACTGCCTTACAGTTAAAATTAAACCCTGTGACAAGGAAATGCCAGTTATACCAGCCTATAAAAGATGGTATGTACTAGAGAGCTGGGATTGGCCTTCATTGATTGAAGGGGGTTCCCAGTATTGATAGAGTCACATACAGAGCTAACTGCACACTGCAAATATTTCATTAATAAGGTTATTTGGGATGCCCTTTCTAATTCTATTAAATGTGAATCCTTATTTTATCAGCCTGTCCTTTTTGTATGACTTCAACATATTGGAGTATGACTTGGCAACAAATTCTTAATACCTGGGTGTGTGAGGGTTTAGATTCTGAGTATCTCAAACTGCAGGAACTTACTCCAAGAAGTAACTTTGCATGATTGCAGGGCTATTCAGTGTAAACAGGAATATTAGAATCTGGCTCAAAGTGTTTCATGCTCTGTAAGTATTTCATGTTCTGTACATAAAATAGAGAGAGAGCTATAAATTCTCTTCAGTCTGTGCTAAAGGACAGCAAACAGTAAATTGAGGATGGTTGTATATTTTTGAAAGTAAATACCACAGGAAATTAGCCAGTTTCTTCTGACAATGATCGCAGACAGTGAGATTTCTTCTGTGCAATTTTCAATTTCTTTCTACTATCAAGTTACACATTTCTACTAAACTGTCTTCAGAGAGCTGATTGTGCCTGTCTACAGCATACAAAATGCTTTTAATCCTTTTGCTTTTAAACTAGCTGCACAAAAATTTGTTCCAAAAAAAATTGTTCAAATCTTACCTGTAGAAATTCTATTTAAGCACTGAAATCATCATTCTTTTTTGAATATTTTAGATTTTGTCATCAAGATTTCAGAAACCAAAAATTGCAATAGCCATCTCATCTCAAATCACTTAGGCCCTGGTATAGCAAGTAGTATTTATATGCTCTTATCTTTAGGCAAAAGAATGGATATGTTCAAACCTATGCAGCTTTAGGAGATCTGAAGAAGTGCTTGCAAAAAACTCATCTTACCCTGCACCCACCTCTCTCCCTTCATCCTAGCAGTTTAACAACTGAGATTCAACTCTGTAACTTTTGCTTTATGTAATTGATAACAATCCAGTTTTAGCTGGTGGACCAGGTGCAGATTTGACAGGAGAGTAAAGTGTCCAGCTAAAAGCAATGGAGAAAACAGTTACCGTACTGTGGTGCAGGCTTCCCATATGCCTTCCCACATACTCCTCAGGGGCTAGTCCTCCCTGACAACAAGCTAGTTCATCCCTATTGTCCCATTTGGTGCTTTGCCTCTCACTGACATTGCCAGCTAGAGCTATTGGAAAAAGTTTTATAAAAAAAGAGCAATACTAATGTGTTTTTGTTTTGTTTTGTTTTGTTTTTGTCTGAACACGATGTTTTTTTAAATTAATATTTACAATTTATTAATACTCGAAAACACTGTACTTCCAGAAAGAATTTCAAATTATAGTCAGCCCGTTAGTGGTATTTGCTGAGATACCATCGTGGGGAGGAACTGGATGGAAATTTCCACCTTCTTTCACAGAATCACCTTTGCTGTCCTCTGTATGCCCCTGGACACCAGTGATGTCAGATATCTGTCTTTTGCCATCACTTTTTTTGGCAGGCTCTTTGCCTTCTCTGATGGACAGCAGGCAGGCACACAGTGGAAGATGGGAACTGCCCCTGCCGTGGAGACAGCTGTCGGGAGCAGCCAATGTGCCCAGAGTTTGTATTTCATGCCTGGCACATGGTAGGGTCCCTGAAAGCCTGGGGAGTGTGGAAGGATGGGAGTAGGTTGTAGCTGCAGATCACAGGATAGCCTGCCCCATGTCTGGGATCTCCAGCATGCCCAGTTTCTCCCAGAGGCCAGCTTTCAACCAAGTCAGCGAAGAGATCTGTATTGAATTGTGTGTGCAGGATTGGTGCTGTCACGTCTCACTTCAGAAGCCCTCCATTAAGAGTTCAGCTGCTCAGCAGGGTGCAGAGAGTTTTCAGATTTCAGGTAACCTCTGACTTACTTTGGGGAGACATACACTACCGACAGCTAAAAAGCAAAATATTTGGAGTGTATTCCTAAGATATGAAGGAAAAATCAGCGGGAATAGAGGAGTTAATCCATATGCAAGAAGATTCACATCCGCAGCCTGCAGAAATTTCATCGCTTTGATCAAATAGGCAGAAAACTGTCAGACCTCTCTGCTTTTCCCATTCCTACGGTTTCCCCGTTTTTGAGCAACAGAATGCTTTACAGCCTTTTTCAATTAAGCCTCACTGCAGATCTGAAAAGAGGGCAGCAGTGCTGCCACCAACTATTCCAGCTTTCTGCAAAGGGAAGTGTGAGGGGTGTGTGCGGCAGTGGGACCTGGTAGAGATCAGATGGTGAGTCAGTGGCGGGGCTGGGAATAGCACGCACAACTTTTCCCTCTTTCTTGTACTCTGACTCCAAGCTTTTTCCATGTATTGCTTATTGTGAATCAGTCATGGCTAGAAAAGTTATTATCTATCTGGATATTTGAGATTTCTTCTCCCTCAGTAAGTCACAGAGACAGCTTGTTCAATAAACACAGTAGGATCCTTCCAACCAACAGCACTGCCAGGTCAGATAAGTATAAAAAACTCCAGCTCTCATTTCTCCCATATTCCCCAACCTTCACCAATAATGAAGGAAAGCAGAATTCAAAAGCCTGCCTTTCTCTAGCTGTGTTGACCTCTCTGCTTTCCAGAAGGCAGAAGAGAAACCTGGGCTTCCCAGTGGAGGAGGCAAACAAAACACCCTGAGAGAAAAGCATTGAAAAGAGCTTGTTCCCTGGCACTCCTCCTACTTTGGGCATCATGCAATATTCCGGAGATGCACTATTCTCAACCTGAATTTGATATATTTTTGAATTTTATTTTCTTATTCTCTCAACAGCAGGTTTTGAGGTCATTTGTATCTGCTCCTGAATATCTCTTTTAAAGGGTGAATTGTAAGATATTTATAAGGCACCTTCACCATAGTCTTAGCTTTGATCTGTGGCTGTTACTGAAAGTTTTGCCTTTCAGTTTACAGAAAGTCAAATTAAATGCACGAGGAAAAAAAAAAAAAGAAGGAAAAAGATGATAGACTTGATCCTGCATTACTGAAACCAACAGGCATTTTGCCTGACTTCTTCAAGAAAGGATGATCCACCAGCAAGTGAAGGGGTGGGGGGGGGGTGACGACAGGATACTGGAGAGACCTGATCCAGCAAAACACTTCAACATGTTTTCATCTTTAAATATATGAATAATCCCACTGAAATCTAGGAAATACTCATGCGCTTAATGTTTTCACTTAAGTGCTTTGCTGGATCAGTACCAAAATGATTATTTATGAAGTGCTGTCAAATACATCAGGCACCAAGAAAATACTTTTTTCTGATAACATCCTTTGGCTCAGAAAATCTTATGTGACTACTCCGAAAAGCAGCAAATAATATTTTTCAGAAAGAAAGGGGACATTCCATTTAACATTTTCTCTCTAGAGACTCAAGATTAACAGCTGGTTCTTTGGTGTTTTTTGTTTAAAAAAAAAAAAAAAATCAATACCAGGTGATCTGTAAGAGCGCCAATCTACAGCCATTGAGAGTTCAAATGTTACCATAGTCCAATGGACCCTGCCAGGAGCAGAGTCAATTTTTTTTTATTATTATTATTTTTTTGCCATTAATCTCTCTCAATCTAAGGCTGATGGCACACGATTCAACAGTTTTGCTGCTTCTCAGCTGAGGGAATTTGTAAGCATAAATCACTAGCCAGTTGCTTGCAGTATTATCTTCATTGTACAGCTTCTTTTGTGCTATGCCCAGTGATTAACCTATTCATGATTTAGCTTCAGAAAACTTGCCTTATTAATGTCCTGTAAATGTTGAAATAATGAAGTTCTTGTCAACCACAGTAGTCTGTATAGGAAAATTATGAATCATTCTTACGATGCGTTTAAAATAATTCCAAATATTCAAAGAGGGTCTAGAGCACAAAGTGCATCTCCTGCTGCTTGGTGCAGTTGCAGCTTTATTTGCCAAAGGTGTTTTGAACCACGGTGTGAGTGCTTGTATGCTTTGTACTTGAACTTGTTACTGTTCTTAGCCAATTATGACTGGGAAGAAAATAATTCAGCAGTATTGAAGACCTTGTAATCTGAGGCAAAGAAACATGCCAGTAGGTGAGAGATCTCCTATGTACTTCTTCTGCATGCTGTTGCTGAGGGAACCACGCTGGGAACTGATGGGTTACCAGCCCCCAGCGAGCTGACGCAGCAGAAAGCCCCGCAGAGCTCCCCCAGTCAGTCCTCTCAGACGGTAACAAGGTGTTGTGAGACTGTGCACAGAGTCACAGAATCATCTAGGTTGGAAGAGACCTCCAAGATCTCCCAGATGCTATCAAAATGTCTTTAAGCTGCAAGTGAGGAGAACTGATTTTTCTGATTTTTTTTCTGATGCAGACCATGCCGCGCCCTGGCACAACGGGCAGGGATGGTCAGATGTGTCCTTGGGCTTGTCCAGGCCTAGCTGCTGGGCACTGCTTACGTGCACTTTCTGAGGCACTGCCCTGGCTCTATGGAGTAAGGAAGCAGCATGTTTGTGCAATAAATTAAAAAAAAAAAAAAAAAAAAAACTAGAATAGGGTATCCCCAGGGGAGAGAGTAGAGATGAAAAGTATTTGGCAGGGAAACCTCACTTACATGTCCCATTAAAGCAAGCTGTATACATCAAAATTGTTGTAGCACACAGGTGTGGAGGGTTAACACTCCCTCCCTCCCTTTTCTTTTTTTTTAAAGCTACTAGGCACAATGGTGGGGAAAATGCCAGCTAGTCTGCAAGAGAGCTGTTTACACACAGCATGGGCACATCTGGGTAACAGCTGTGTCAAGTGTTTCTCACACCACACCACCTATTTTGAAGGGACATCCCACTAAGGGTGATGGCACGAACAATGTCCTGATGTACAAAAGGGAACTGTCTCTGGATCATTCTGTGCACTGATGCCTTAGCAATCACTTGCTGTAGGTAACAGCCTCCTTCAAGTTCTTATTGGTCTCAAGTGTTAATTTTTTTAAAATTTTCCATAACATGAGAAATATCAAAATGCAGCAGGATAATGTGCTTCTGATGGATTGGGGGTCCACATCTGGAAGATTGCCATCAAATTTTTCCAATACTGCACAGCAAATTGTGCAATCTACTACACAGGTATCCTGAAATGACACTGCATAGAAAGAATCAAGAAATTTCAGTATGGCAAAGATCAGTGAGTCCAAGTGCAGTTATAGACTGATTGCCATAAAAAGATGTAATAGAGTTTGTCCCGCTAATAGTAATACGCAATTGATTTTAAATCACCATGTGGGTAGTGCAGTGTCTCCAAAGTGTCTCTACTGAATAAAAATAAATACTATGGTGCAGGAATCTGAGGCAACTAGGACAAATGTAGTACAATATATTACCCTTAAAGAGGTGAGAACAATTTAAGAAAAATGCAGAAAGGCTGAATGGGTTCATGTTTACCAAGTGTTCTTCTGCAGTACTTAAACAGTCTGCTAGTGAAAAAGGTTTTCAGTGATTTACCTCCCACCGCCCTTCAATTAGTATTGGAAAGTTTTGGCTTATAGTACAAAAAATTGTTAGTGAAATCATTACAAGGCAATAAATATTGGCATAAGGAGGCAACAGATTTCTAGCCTACTTACATCCTGAGCAGTATTGCTAAAATACTGCTCCCATGGGGAGAGATATTGTGTGTATTTCTTAGGCTTTGTCTTTCCTGCTCTGACTCTAGCCTTACCAGCTCGCACACGAAGGTGCACGCACACACTCGCACGGACACACTCGGAGGCTCTTTCAGCCTCTGTGAATGCCAAGAACCTAGAAAATGAAGGAGGTGTATGCATGTGTACTAGTTGCAGGAGAAAACTGGATCAGACAAAGAACTTTGTTTCCAGGTTTCTGTGTACTAGGAAGACTCATAGTGCCCATACAGAATACGTCTAAATTTTGGGACTCAATAGCGATTTCCATCTTTTGGTTTTGGGTGCCCTGTTTAGCAACGTCTTGACCCCTATGCAATGCTCTACTGCCAGCGTCCGTTTGCCCTGGAAAGGCAGCTTGGGTGCAAGAGCCAGCACGAAGCCCTGTCACATCTCAGACAGGTTCCTGCTCTGGAAAGCAAGAAAACTGGAATGCCAGGCACTGCAGGGCACAGAACCACAGATATAGCAGGAACTATAAGATTAGCAGGACTGTGCAATCAATATTTGCTCTGATATATGGTTAGGAAATATCTTGCTAAGCTTTAAAATGATGTGAAATCTCAGGCCATGGTTTAACAGTGAAAAACAACCTTTTCAAATTCAAGTCTCCACAGCTAGGTTTGTATTTGAATGGCCAGTGTCTTGTCCCATATCGAGAACTGAGATAAGGAAAGCTGTTAATGGTTATAACCTTCCTCTTGTGCTTTGCTAGGCTGAACAGAGAACAGAAATGCTGCAAAGCTGAGTGTTGGTCTTTGGCTGGCTCAACCAATAATTAATACTTATTGACTTTTAAGTATTACATAATTGTACTGGAACTACATCGTCAAAAGCTTCCTTTTTAGAGCTGATTATTGTTCATAGTGTTATGTTCTTGGTACTTTCATAAACTGTTGGTGAAAGTTCATTTGAGGAGCCTTTTTGTGCTTGTAAATTATCGGCAGATGTCTCATTTTTCTGAAACATCAAGAAACTGGCAGCTTTGCTAATAAAAGAAAGAAAGAACATTGTTGTTGTTGTTACTGAAGCTCCCTATTAAACAAGAAAAGTCCTCAGTGCTTGCCGGTATTTGTAATCTGTTGTTTTTCAACCCCCTCCACCCCACCCATTCTGAGGAACTTGGCTTTTTTGATATACAAGCCCTATTTTGAAAGCATAGACTACAAATGCCATCTTCGTACAGTCAAGGTTTGAAACCCTGACTTACCCCCACCGTGGAGTGAGCTTTCTTTCTTTGTCCAGACTCCACCAGCCTAGTGTCCATCTCTCTCCAGAAAGCCTTGCTCGTTACCAGATTTATTCCATAATTGCCATATTTGTGACCAGCCATATTTGTGACCAGCCAGCCTCTGTTTTGCAATTCCCCTGCCCTGTAGATGCAGCACGTTTCTTCCTTCTCACTTCCCAAAGGGAGGCCAGATGGTATTTTTTCCTGTTCCCTTGCATCTGGAAGCCAAACACCAGATGTCATTTCTGGTGTCTGTTCTCGTCTCCTTCTTGCTCCAGAGCCTGAACCTAGGATCATTTTGGCCATAGTTGGCTGAAGTGATTGGTTTTGGTAAGCCATGTCCTTGCAGCTCTGTCAGTTCCTGCAAGGCTACACTTCATTTATTTTGATGACTTCTACATTTTGTATTTTGTTTCCATCTAGATACAGTTGCAAACTTTCAAAAACAAAGTGATACAGTGTCATGTTCTAACCTGCGCAGTCAGCCTGAGATACTAGCTTTCTCCTTCTCTTTGCGCCAAACAGGCAACTGTCACCGAGCCACAGAGAATATGAAACTGTTGTTAAATGATTTTCCTTGCAGCGTGTCAGCCCAGACATATAACAAAGCTGGTCCAGCATATCAACACACACTCGACGTTTCTTGCAAGCTGGTACATTCTGTGATCCCTTGAAGCACATACTCCACAGTGTCCATCAGTTTTGCTGAAAGCAGAGGCTTTTGGCTGTGTTACAGATGTGAAGCCAGCTACATGGATTTAGAAGAGGTGCCTTGCTGGAGGATGAATGCTTTTTGTAAATCTGCAGCAGAAAGCTGGGCAAAACTACCATGCGGTAGAAAAGAAGTTTAAAAGGAAACTGGATTTCCCTTGTGTCCGAATCTCTGTCAGTTGTCTGACAAGCTTGTTTATACTATTTTCTGGGCTGTCAAGAGATTCAACCAATTATTTAGTGTTTGCTTTCTCTTTACTAGTGCTGCTCACACCAATTCATCAGGGCATTTGTTTTTCTGCTACGTTAGAAAAAATTCCTATATGCTGTTAACAAAATAAAATAAAGTGGAAACAAATTGAGTAGTCTATTTTAAATTGATTACTGCTATTCAAGTCCTGCCTCACAACACACCTTGAGTACCTAAAATCTGTACTGCCTGCTGAACATTTTGTGAACTGAGTTGCTCTTTACCTGACAGAAAAGAAAAAAAACATTCAGTCTTTTCAGTCTGGGAGAAACAAGTTTAGAAAAGTGGATGTCCTAAAGACTGCAGTAAAGCAAAACAGCTGCTTTTCCGCCTTGATTTCCATGACTTTACTACAGGAAAAGGCAAAAGTAAAAGGCTCTGCAATTTTTGGCAGATGAAAAACAAAGAGACAAACTAGCAGGCTGCTCTCCCTCTTTTATTTTAGTGGTTAGTCCTTGCTTTCCCTTTTTTGATCTTCCTACAGTACTGTAATAGGACTGTAATCCCTCAATGGCCTCAAAGCCTTCAGGGCATTGCGCTTTTTTAAGACAAGACAGCTCTGCATAGCTATCCTGGTGCAAGCAGTCCAGCTGCTGTCCTTGTACTCTGCACTATGCTCACATTTGTCAGATGCTTTTGTCTCACAGGCACAGAAGCGTAATCTTCCTGCTGTGTATCCAGTGGAGCTCATAAGATTCTGCAGACCAAAAACTTAGCTGTCATAAAACTGGACTCTAGCATAATGAGAAAACTGATCTGAACAGAGAAGAACAAAGTTGGCTTATGTATAAATAACCCTGTTAGACATGGGAACAAACACATATCAGATATCAATGAGCAAGACAAACAACAAGGAAATTTGAATTGGCTGGTTTCGATCTCCAGTGTAACTAGTATGCAAAGAGACAGCAAAAAGAACAGGAACGGAAGTCTAAGAATGATATTTCTGAGTGTCTTTCAGCCTCCACAATCTTTTGGTCTCTGAGATTTGTGTAAAGACCAAACCATATGTACTTTCTGGTGGAATGTAGCCAGTCTTCAGGAATCAAAGACCTGATTCAAAGAAGCAGGAATCAGAGTGTACAGTAATGATATAGATAAGATTTATCTTACCTATGACAAAATCAGGTCTATCTTGAAGTCTTATCTGTGATCTACTCATGGAAAAACTTTAAGAGTTCAGAAAAATAAGGGTCTGAAAGGAATCAGTTATTTGTTTTCATCAGCCCAAGAGCAAATATTTACAGTCCCATTGAAAACTCCCAGTGTGTCTCAAAGGTATTAATTAAGTGGGCCAATGTAGTACTTGCAATTCATCTTTTTTTTTTTTTTTCTGCAGAGAAAGACTCTTTTCAACAAACTATTGCTATCTGAGCAAGCAATAGATGTCTGCTATTGTTCCAGACCTTAGGAATGACTCTGTAAATCCGTATTAGCTGCCTACTGCCTATGGGACAAGTTGTCTCCATACTGCCTTATCTAGCTAAGTGCAAGAAGGTGCCGGATGCAACCTGATGGTCATTGACTGCTTTTTGTCTTTAGCATGTCAAGTAATTTGGCAAAGTGAAATGCAGTCCCTTACCCAGTGCTATCTTCTTCTCTGACACATAATAACTTTTTGCATACACCCAATTTTAGGGAATGCTTCTAGCCATTTTTATGGTTATGGTTATGGGGAACCATATTGATTTTGGAGGAAATTATAAATTTTGAGAGGAAAATGGGGGATCAGCAGTTGCAGAGTCCTCAGTATAATAGTAAATAATAATAATAATAATAATAATAATAATAATAATGTTGATGAGAGAATCACAAACACTCAACAGAGAAAAGAGACCTTCCATGTCACCTCTGCCCTTCCTTAGACTGGTTAGGATATTGCTATCTCGAAAGACCTGTCTTTTCAAGTAGGCCTGTGTAAGGCCTTTGTCATAAAGGACAAAATTCCCTACATAAAGTTCCCCAGTCCCTCTGAGAGAGCCAGCCCCTCTGCCTCCATCAGCAACTTCTCCCCTGGAACAAAACTCAGGTAACAGTCTAGGTGGAAGACACAAGCACGTTCCACATCAAAGCACCACATCCTGGCCTACACCCACTTGCTCCACAGAACCAGAGGGCCCAAGGACGGGCATGAGTTCTCACCAAAACTAGAGTCACTGTTGCATTTATGTCCATCTGCTTGGGTATCTAATTTAATACCTTTCTGTTTTGAACTTCAGATGTTTTATGTACTTCGGTGTCACACTGACTGGACATTCCAACATGGTGCAGACTGCTCATGCAGTCCTGAGCTGCCTGACTTCATTGTCCCGTGACAAAAACAGCCCCATTAATTTCTTCACAGTTGCAAAAGATCCTGGTGGGGCTACTGATATTTGCTTCTTATAGCTGAACATGTGAAGGATGAATAAGGTCAAAAATTTGCTCTCTGTGTTTTGTTCCTGCATATGTTGCTCATTTGGCCAATAGATCGCTAACGGCTCACTGGCTGTGATTTCTGTCACCAGATCTACTTCAAATGTTGTGGTGGCTTATGAGGATCATTAAACTTTTACCCTCATTAGAAGAGTGAGGAAAAATACTAATTATGAACTCAAATTTTTTACTATTAAATCCTTTGGTCAGGCTACCAGCCAACAGATGGAAACATAGAATCACAGAATCATAGACTCACAGAATATCCCGAGTTGGAAGGGACCCACAAGGACCATTGAGTCCAACTCCTGGCTCCACACAGCACCACCCAAAAATCAGACCCTGTGTCTGAGAGCATTGTCCAAGCACCTCTTGAACTCCAGCAGCTCGGTGCTGTGACCACGTTCCTGGGGAGCCTGATCACCCAGTGAAGGATCTTTTCCTAACTCCCAGCCTGACCCTCCCCTTTCCCAGCTCCGTGCTGTCCCTCGGGTCCTGTCGCTGTCCCCAGAGAGCAGAGCTTGTGAGGGAGCTGCAGGCCGCCAGGAGGCCTCCCCTCAGCCTGCTCTTCTCCAGGCTCTTCTCCAGGTGGACAGATTGCTTGTAGATGTAGACAGGTAAATAGATAAGCAGATAAAAAGACTGACAGGCAGATAAACAGACAGATATATTGACAGATAAGATTTCAGCAGCTGGTTTCTTCCTGCCCTTTCCTGTAAAGCACTCTGAGACACAGATGGAAAAATATTAGTGTAGAGACTATACGTATTTCAGCAGATGGGTCCTGGATTTGTGTCATGAAGCTTCAGCTAGACATGCTGAAGCTGAGGTTTATCAGTTTCTCCAAGTTTCTAGACTCTGACTGAGATAATGTAAAGCATATTTAGGCATCTGATGCTAGGCACGTAACATATTGGAAATAGTGGCCTGTTTTCCCTTAGACTTTCAGAACTATGCTGTCCTAAAGATAAAGCTTCTTGTGAAACAAAAAAGACTTCCTTTAACTTTTGCAGAATTTAAACAAAATGGATCCTGATATAAGTCTCAGTTCACTTTCGGTCTAATGAAGTTATTGGGATATAGCTGAAAAAAATAATTTATTTTACTTTGATTTTTTAAATACAAGTGGTCTAGAGTAATTTTTAAAGGGAAATAAAAGCAGGTTAGAATCAGGTTTGTTGTTGTTGTTGCTTTCCCCCCAGATAGTTAAATCCATTAATTTAACCAAGTGGTGTTTTTTATTTGTTTTTCTTTTTCTTTTTTCTGACTGAGAGTATTCAAAGTCTATAAAGATGATTTTGCATGAATGTTGTTTAAATATATTTTATAATTACCTGGAATACGACTCTAGTGTAGAAAACAATTATCATTATAGGATAACCATGTAGGAAAGGGTTTTTTTAAGTCCCTCATAAATTGCTCTCGTGCGTAGGTTGTTGACAACAGGAAACGAGTGGGCAACACTGAGCTGTGTGTGCGGTGGCTGCTAGAACTTCATGTGCAGGACCTGGCTGTGTCTCCTTTGCAGCTTGTCACATCTAGCTCCGGTTGTTCCACGGAGCTGGCCGTGCCCAGCACAGGACTCCGCCCTGCTGTCTCAGTGCAGGTAGGCATTCCGAAAATGGTATGTTAATACCTAACATCTCATGCCTTAACCTTCATTTTAATTTAACCTTTTAGTGAGATCTTATACCTAGAATTTACATGTAGTTTAAAGTGACAGTGCAGTTCACTACCACTATATATTTTCGTTTATACTGTCTTTTCAACATCCTATCACTTTTGTTTCTGCTACTGATAAGTCTGGAGAATGTTACATGGTGCTCCCTGTTCAATCTCACTGTCATCCTCTTGGTACGTGGGTGCAGTTCAAGAGTCAGTGTGCAGCCATGGTGCAGAAATAAGGGACAAATCTATTTTTAACAGATTGTGTTCAATAAAAACACTGCCAAACCAATACACTTGGGTTCCTTGAGAGTGAAGCGCTGAAAAATCATGTTTGAATCAATCTCATAAAGTATTCTGGAGGAAAGGTCTGCTATTGCCACACCTCTATGCAAAAGGCAAAGGTGCTAACTAAATGTAGTCATAACTAAGGAGTTATGTATAAGGCAAGGTTGCCTCTTAAGCTACCCAGGTTAGAGAGAATTTCCAAAGTAAACCAAAATGGTCTCTGATTCTCTCCTGGACTTTGTGATACATATAGTGTTTTGACATGATTACATAATTACAAATCATCTGTGAGAAGTCTGAAGCCTGGTAGACTTTCCTCTCAGCAGCACTGTCATTGCATGATCCAGCAAAATGCTTTGGCTGAACAACACTTGGACATCAATCTCCTGTATGTTGGTAAGTGTGCATGCTCAGGCCAATACTCTTTAAGCCAATATAATCAACTTGTATTGCTGGGGAAATGAAATTTTGAGCATGATGTAGGTAAGAAATGGAAAAGGACGTTTTTATTTCCTCCAACATCTGATCTCAATAGAGAATAAAGTACATGGTTTAGGCTAAACAGGATCTGAGCGACTTCTTGTTTCATAAAAATTCCAGGAAGGGTTTGCATAAACTAGCTGAGAATTTCCTTGCTGTATTGGACAGACAATTTCTGGAGAGAGTTCAAACAGTGAAAGAGGATTATCAGGTTGTTAATGGTAATTCAGAAGATACCATCTTATATAATACAACAAAATGAGATTTCTAATGTCTTAAAAAATCAGTTTAGCCTAAAATTACAAGGCGGAGGCTTTTCAGAGATTAGTAAACTTCAAGGATCTAGGAATAAAGGTTCAAGGGCTGTTAATAGCATAATGTAGCTTTGATACTTAACAAATAATAATTAAAATCACTTACAGACAGGCATGTATTTTTAAAAGACATTCAGAAAAAAATAATTGAAATTGTTTCTAGGGTTTGAAATAGAAAGATTGAAACAACCATCATTTTAATCAAAATTAACAAGAGTTATGGGAATTTTTAGCTTATTAAGAATACTGATTTCACTAATAATTTCTGGGCATTTAGTCAATAATGACTAAAATGGCAATAAAAAAGGTATTTTTCAAAATTTGAGGGTTTTCTCTCCATTTCTTAAAACAATTAAAAAAAAAAAAAAAAGGAGAGAAAAGAAAAGAAACCAACATTTTTCTTTGCAGAAAAGATTTCAATTTCAAGGAAATCAATCATTGCAGTTGCTTCAGCAATGGTTGCAATCGATATAATTATTTTAGAGTTAGCTCAACTTTTCATTTAATTATTTGTTGCATAAATTATACCTCATTCATAACCTACATAGGGGTGTAAAGCCTATTAGAGATCCTCCCCCTTCTAGGCACTATAATCATGTAATTTAATGAAACCAGCAGGACATGGAGAGCTCTTTCTATACATTTCAAATCCCCAATGGGCTAGCAAGTAAAACATCACAGTTCTTTATCCCTCTCCCACTTTTTTCTGACATTAAATGTTTTCTTTTGGGAAGATCTCTGAAAATAACATGCCCTGCAACCTCCACTATATTTCCTGGTAGCCGGTACATGGCACAGTGTAATAGAAGGAATCCCAACAATAAATACTGAAGGTGGGTAAATTAGCCAGCACATTGCACTGCACTGATGCTGCTTTGCAGCTTCCAGTCCATGGATAGCGGGTTGAGAACTTGCCTGAGAATACATAGACTCTTTGAAGAGAAGAATTTTATGTCTCTCTGCAGCCAGCCAGCTAGTAATGTGCTTGCAGTATCCTATGATATCTTAATTCTGACTCCATAACTTCAATTTATATTTCTGTTACGTGAAATGGTTTTACTGGGGGGAAAGAAAAGGAAAGAAAAAGAAAGAAGGAAGGAAAGAAGGAAGGAAAGAAGGAAAGAAGGAAAGAAGGAAAGAAGGAAAGGAAGGAAGGAAGGAAGGAAGGAAGGAAGGAAGGAAGGAAGGAAGGAAGGAAGGAAGGAAGGAAGGAAGGAAGGAAGGAAGGAAGGAAGGAAGGAAGGAAGAAAAAAAGCCTTGAAGCATGTTTTTATGCTTCTTCCCAAAGAAATTTTCATTTATTTTTACATTTATCTTGACAATTTCTATAGACAATTGTTGGCTCTTGGGAAGACAGGTTTCCATAACTTCTGCTACCCTTTTCCCCTTACTGATTTTAAAGGTGCTGGATTTGGCTGTTGGAGAGTACAAAGCAAAACCTTCCCCATAATTAATACTCCCTCTGGGTTGCACAGTGTATCACTCCCTAGATTTAGTCCTTTCCTTAAAGCTAGTCTACGCTTAATCTTTTTTACAAGGCAAAAGGGACCATGCAGAACTTCCATTCCTGTAAAAGAAGAAATCGTGACAGCTCAAAAATACAAGGTAGCTTCAGGACTCATGCAGCCCACTGGTTGAAAGCCGGTTTGCAAGTTACAAGTTTGCTGAGGCTAAATTCAGTTTTGTGAGTGGCTACTTTCTGAACATTTACACTTGACGATGAACTGCTGCCAAATTTCCAGATGATTCTTGCCTGAGCTAACACTTGAATCTGCAAAGCTGTGGCGGGTTTCATCAGTTGGGAACATGGAAAGAAAACATCCACATGCAGGTCAGATCTTAGATTCACCCTGAATAAATTGACACAATTGCGTTCCACATCCTTGCCAAATTCTGTGGCTGTGATTCCTCCTCAGCCTTAAGCTTCTTATGGCTCTTCAGTGACCCAGCATGACTCCAATATTTGTCCTGTGTCAGTGTATCCAAAGACAGTTTTCACTGTCTTGTTCACCTAAACTTCTCTTCAGTGACTGTGAAGACCCCTATGTTGACATCTTATTTTCATCTTTCATTTTTTTCTTAAGGCATAATTAAGCTCATTCAAAACTGTTCAGTTTAA
Source organism: Anser anser (assembly GCF_964211835.1). Taxonomy (NCBI): domain Eukaryota; kingdom Metazoa; phylum Chordata; class Aves; order Anseriformes; family Anatidae; genus Anser; species Anser anser. The sequence continues at coordinate 23,127,127 of NC_139734.1, forward strand.
ATTTAGAGTTTCAAGGCACTGGTGGCACATTGTCCTTGGGAGTCCATTTGGTAACTACCCATGAACCCTAAGAACTAATGCTGTCCATCATGGAGACAAGCACTCTGATACCATCACTCTTCGGAAGCCTCTCTGACCTACAGAGGAATGATATTCAGAAACTGAAAAACATGAGTTTCTGTATCATTCCCATACCTTTCTTGTTTCCTAACCATTCATGTTTCTCCCCTTTAATTTGAAACATATATTTTATCTTTCTCAGCTGTGGTTTAATCTGCAGCCTTCTGTAAATTTTCTTATCATCTGTATCTGTTAGGACCTTTCACATGCAGAGCACCATGAAAATAAACCCTAATTGGCCTGCAAAACTTCCTTGTAAGGTTGGCAAGTGTTATGATCCTTCACCTATCCATGGTGAAGTTCTCTATTTTCTCCAGGCTCATGAAAAGGTCAGTGTCAGGGTCAAGGTTAAAACCCAGAAATCCTTAGCTCCTGTTCCTGGGATCTGACCTTGCTCCTCTTGCAGGAAACCTCCGAATTCAGTTCACAACTGACAGATTGCATGATCCAATCCTGCACACATCAGACACAAAGAGAGGACTTTAACCCTTTCCTGTTTTCACTGCACCAAGAAGTTTGCAGTATAGCAATGCTGGGTACAGACTATTCCTGCCTGAGAAGCTGGGAGTTTCCTTTGAATGTCAGAGGGAGCTTTTCAGCTTAGTATGAAATGTCCTTGTTTAATTTTACATGCTCTGGAGTGGGCATCTCTTATTTGCACTAAGGGACGGTATAATTACCCTCCCTATAAACAAAGAATTTAATACACTGAGGGGAATTTACTTAACTTGGGCTATGGCAGATTTATAGTTTTTAAATGGAATGCTAGAAGGTTGTTGGCACTTGGGGAATCCTGGTTTGTTATTTCATAATCACATATTTATGGTTCCCACAGCACATTGTTTTTGTCTTGCAGTTCATTCACTGCAGGTCTATTAAGCTGTCACTGCTTAGCTTTGAGGCACGGTACTGTAATTCTATCCATTGCTGTGATTGTACTTTCATTCTTCTGAGACTGTTTTGATGGAGATCAATATCAGTGCCTTGGGGAATATATACAGAGCATGTTCTGCCCTATGAAGCAGGCACAGAAAAGTAAAGATTGTGAATGGGCTATTGTCTGAGCAACACACTCCTTACGAGAAGGCTTAATTATCAGAGAGCCCGAGTATTGGCTCTTGGAGCGTATTTGCTGATGAACTGGATCCCATGTGTCAGGACCCACCCACACAGTTACTTACTATTCCTCTTGGCAATATTAGCAGAGATACAAAGGTTAAAGTAGGTCATCAATATTAACTCCCCTTGGGGCAGAGGGGAAGGAAACTTTTGCGTATTTCTTTTCTATGCCAGGATTTTGCAGTTTGTTCTTGTCCTGAACTTTCTTAGTCACTTTCTTCAGTCACTCAGCTTCATAACAGTATCTGCCTGGTTGTTCCTGTGAAGAGAAAAGTAATCTGGAGCCGCATGCTTAGCTGCTTGCTGCATGTGAAAACACCTGAGAGAGGAGTGAAAAGCTTTGCTTAATAAAGGATTATAGGTGTGTAATGATGAAACAGAAAAACTTGAACCCGGGAGTGCTTCCAGTGTCAGCTCTCCACATGGGCAGAGGTGAGGGTGTATGTGTTGGTGGCACCATCTCCTGACAGAGCAGTGCAGATGAGGTCACGGGGAATTATGTTGGAGTGACCCCGTGGCTCTGATATTGTCACAGGGCTTCCTTCACGTCCGAGCAGGAGTTGCTGGTAAGGAGTGGCTGATTGTTTGCCTTTTGGCATCTGTATCTGGACCTGAGCCCGCAGTTTCCAAACTGAACCCTGGATGTGTTGCAGGGCCCTTGCGAAGAGTGATCAGCCCCTCACACCTGCTGACAGCTGGCCTCACAAGCAGAAACTTCACAGACTTTCTTACCCAACGCTGCCAGCACATGTGCAGACCCACTCCTTTACCTTCTCCCTCCAGCTTTTGTTAGGTCTTTCAGTCCAAACTTTCATGCCACAGTTATTTTATTTTTTTCTGCTGCTAATTTACCCCTTCCCTCCCTGCTACCCTTCTCACTATTCCCTCCCTCTCCATTTCCACCAGGGTCTTGGGTGTCTGTGAAGCTTTGCCAGAACACCCAATCCCAGAAGACAGGATTTTCAGATTGTGCCACCAGCCCATGTTCTAGGCAATCATTTTTGTCTGTTCTTGCCCTCTGTGCTCTGCCATTCCCAATCACTGCAGCAAGCCCAGTCCAATAGCTGAGCACCAGCATGTCTCTGGCAGTTCCCACTGTAATTCTCTCCTCATGAGCTCATCACTCATCAGATCCTATCTGCCATATGGAAGTGGGTTCCCCCTCCTCCCCTTCTGCTGGAGTGTCTCTGCTGTCTTCCAAGTCCCTTCTGTAAAGGCTCAAACTCCTCCAGTCCACCCTCTAAGTGCTGTCTGGCTCCACTGCTGTCCAAATTTCATGTCTTATTCCTCCATTCTTTCAACATGTATGCCCTCAGCTTTATGTACTTTGCCAACAAGTTCACCTCCTTCCTGTAGCTTTTCTCTTGCTTGTTCATACCTCAAATCTCTTCTCCATTCTAGTGAGGCAGGCTCCCTCTACTTCAAGTTGTTCCTCAGATCAGATGTGTACACTTGTATCTGTCTACACGTGTACACTAGAGATACTTAAATTTACCAGTAGTGATTAAATCCATTAACACTTTTTCTTAGAACTGGACCCCATTAATATGGTCTTAAAATGCCCATTTAGAAACTGGAAGAGTCTGATGTGTGTATACCCTATGAATCAGATGTTCTCTAATTCATACTGTTAGAGAGATTATACCCTTAAAAAATCAAATACGAATTTTAAACAGCTATCTTCTTTTCCCACCTCCTAAATGTCCATAATGTGTAGTCATGGCAGCTTTCCTCTGCATACAGCACCATTTTTTTTTTGGAACTGAAGTCAGGAGGAAGTTCAGACTTCAAGCTCTTTGACCAGTATGAACACATTTCACTATTTGATTTGTGCCTTTTCCAAAATCAGCACAATCCATTGTTGTTAAACATTCGAGCAATCAGTTGTACTCTAATTCAGCCTGAGCCTTAGGACAAATTGATGATAGGATTGATAGACAGTTGCCCAGAGGAAGTCTATGGGTTACAGTCTGCCACTGGACTACGATGAACCAGATGCAACCTGGTAGGCAATTTCCCTCAGTGGCAGCTGTGCTATGGCTCATGATTTCATGACTGCTTATATGTGGAATGCTGATCTTATCACAGGCAACTTGCATAGCCAGCTCATTAAACACTCACTTGATGAAGACTCTAAATGCCATGAGAATTTTCTGTACAACTACTTTTGAAAACTTCAGTCTTGAGACTTGGCCTTGGTGCATTGCCATACCAATGACAATCCATGATGTTTTCCTTCTGGAATGACATCTTAGAATAAATAAACACCTGGTTGTCACAAGACATTTTCAATTGATCTTTAGTGAAACTGAAGGGAAAGTCTTCATACATATTAATTTTTTCTAACTCTGTTGTGGCTTCCAGGAGCCCCTATCACTCCAGGGGTGAATTACATACCAAGAGACTCTCCAACATACCACCAAACATGAAGTTCTTATCACAATGACAGACACCACTCTGCCCCAGAATCTTTCAGTTTACACACTGCAACATGTTCCCTAACCCAGACTTCCTGGTCTGACTCCACTTGTGTCATTTGATTTGTTTCTCACTATTTCTGGGCGATAACACACAGTATAATTAGTCCCATTTCTGGCATCACAGGTCGCCACAACAGCTGGAAGCAATATCATAGAGAGAATCTGACTGAGCATCTAGGCTAGAGCATGCTCCATGTAACAACCAGGCTGCAATAGGTCTCTACTAAATTATGCACGTAGGAAGTTATCAGGGCTTATCCTTTGGCCCTGTTTGGGCAATTTTACTTTGGAGCAGTACAGAAGAGACATCTTGCTCTATGCCAATCACCCTAACAGCATTGCAAAGGCCGCTTGTCAGGTCAATGCTCTGCACTGTTCTGAGGCTGGTAGTTTCCTGGGTCACTGATGGAATCAGCTTGGAGGCCAAGAGAAGAACATGGACAAAGAAGGCTGAAAGAGGAATGGCAAGGACCGATGGCCGCGAGATCTGAATGCCTTGAAGGTGAAGGGAGTTTGACTTCTGAAAGTTTGAGAGTTTGAAAAGCTGAGGAAAGCTGGAACCTGAGGTAGACTCTGAAAAAGGGCTACAAGGGTGGACTTGCAGAATCCAGCAAGTACAAAAGATGAGCTGATGAAACAAGGCTGGTTGTTGTGGTAGAGCCTTACTGGCCTCCAGCTATAAATGGTCTCCCCAAGACAAAAGAGACCCACAAGACAAAAATTTATATTAAAAAATATATCCTAAATCAGTTACACGTAACCTAGAAAGGATCATCAGGATAGTGTGAATTTAAGAAAGTGTCTGATCTTCTAGAGCATTGTGGACTAAGAGCACAACCTATCTGCAAAACAGATCAGCTTTGGGATGAACTTTCATTCTTGAAACGCAGATAGAATTTGAGAGTTTTCTGTTTGTTTGTTTGTTTGTTTGTTTTGGGGGGGGGGGGGGGGGTGCGGGTTGAGAAAGTGAACAGCAGGAATGATCTCAGACCAGATAAGTCATTTAAACTGTTACCAAAATCTGAGGCTTGGGATTGGGAGTGATCATGTCCCTTAATTGTGGAAGGTGTCCTCAGGGTTTTGTATCATGGATCACTACAACATCCTTGAACAAAAGCAGCTGACAGCAGGCTGAGACGGGAATGCTGACAACAATCTGGAGCTCCAGCTACTGTGCAGCTGAGACATCAGGAAGCCCAAGCCCTTCCTGTGACTAGTCCTAATGCCTCCCAGAGGGAGCAACTGCCTGGTGGCAGCAGTTGATACAGCCACAGACTCCAGGGCAGCAAAGTCTGTAAGATTAGAGCTCCCTCAAAAAGCCTGAAATTAATTCAGGTTAGATCTGGGAATGTTCTTGGACACTTCTGAAGGGATCAATGGGAACTATGCACTGAATTCAACCTGACTGTGGAAAGGTCTGCTTGAAACACACAGGAGAATTCCTCTGTAATAAGAAACCTGGCCATCTTATATATAGGCTAGGGATCTGAATACTCTCCCAGGCAAGGGGAACATTAGCATTCCAGGAGTATGATATAAATTTGCAATTTTTTCTCATTCTCTTCGGGCAGAAAGTGACCCTCCCCGTACTGTGGTCAGCAACAGAGCACAAGGCCAGACTGCCGTGTCTGCAGAGCGAGGAGGTCACTGAGCTGATTCTGTAAGGACCCCTGCCAAAACCTGATAAACCAGATAGAAATCATGCATGCAACAGTGTTTTCATTTACTTTCCTGCTCATCATTCTTGCTGTTGGTCTCATCTGCTCATTCCTGGCCACAGAAGAACATGAGTTTAGTTGGCTTCTTCTTTGCAAGTCTCAGAAGAAACTTCCCACAGACAAATTAAAACAAGCACTTGTCTTTGAAACCATTATTTTTCATAATGAGCCCCTAAGGCAGCTTTATTACACAAGTATTTGCATAACCTTTCATCAGCTTACCCAATGCTTATCACCTCAGTTTAATGTGTACTGAGCTGAAATACGTATCCCCAACAGTGTCACACTTCTAACACACGCACACGTATGTTTTCACCAACAAAGCATTCTGACTTTTGCCTGAGAACCATAAACTTGGTCCATATTTTCATGAGTATATTTGCAGGCTGGTGTGTTTTTTATTTATTTATTTATTTTTGTTTCTTTGTTTTTGTTGTCATTCTTTTGTTTGTTCTGCTTTGTTTTAAGCAGAGATTATTCAAGTTGCTCAATGCCAGGTATTTTTTCCTTATCCCTATTAGCCTAACACCATGCTATATATTAAATGTCCTACTCCTGATAAGATGGATATTTCACACAAGTAGCTGCTTCTTTCCCTGTAATGTTTCTTGGATATCAGGGGAAAAAACAAACAAACAAATGTGCAAACAAAAGAAATTATTAATCTGGCATGTCTCTGGAAGATAGAGCCACTACTGTGCATCCGACTGTCACCTGGGCAAGACACACGTAGCCTGCTAGAATCCATTAAAAATATATCCTGAATCAGTGACACATAACCTTCATAATATCGTCAGGACAGTGTGAATTTAAGAAATTGTCTGTCTTTCTTATGGAACTTTGTGGACAGGGAGACATGCAAGATGATTCCCCATGGTCTGTAAATTACATTGCTAGAACACAACGATGGCTCTATTTCTGTGCTTTCCCATTGTAAAGAACCAACAGTAAATTTTATCAAAATGCAGATGAGCAAAAGAGAAGGTTGAACAGATTTGCAGTGATAAAAGCTTGTCCCAGGCTGTGCAGTTATCTTGATGTAAAAGGGTATGTTTCAGATATCTGGTTGGGTAGGTGTTGTGAATTTCACACCATAGGCTAATACCAGTCCTGGGCTGCTATCGTTTCTGGGTAATTAGCTCCATCAGACTAAAGAGATTTGGCTTTCAGGTGAAGAAACACTTTTATTTAGGCAGATAACAGAGCCCACTGAAAGCTACACTTTTTCATGAGTAGCGTTTGTATTACAGTGAAGAGAGTGTGCTGCAAGTTTTAACATACTGCGGCAGTAACTCACACATGGTCACTGGCTCTCAGGTTCAGATTTAGATACATCTTATCTGGTTCCTGCCCATGGAAGTTTCCTAATACACAACTTTTTTTCCAAGTGACTTCAAGCTGACATACTGACAGCAGGTCCTTGAAAGAGTCAGTGACTGCCTGCATGCTTTTTACGTATGCATTTTGATTAAAGAGAAAACAAAGATATTTGATTTGTAGTTCTTCACTGCTTAGTTTCTTGGGCTGGGTCAGTCTGGTTTGCCCAGGACCAGACTCACACATCTCCAAAGGAATTTTCAGGTCAAGCAAAGCATCTTTGTAGTCAGAAGGATGCTGAGAGAGGTGGATCTTTTCTTTTTACTAGACCGTAGTATCTCTGTTAGATATCTAATCCATGCCAGTTTTTTTTGATTGGGATTGACGTAAATGACCCACGCCCACAGATGGAGGCAGAGGCAGAGCTAGGGGAGAACACAGGCAGGCCAAGTTTCCCAAATGCTGTTATATAAGGTACACTTCATACTTAAGATGTGTGACAAGTTGCTTTGAGTTTTTCAGTTGTCATCCATCAGACAGCACAGAGATTCTCTCTTATTATTCCAGCTCATTTCTTTGTCTGGCTTAGAGTTCCTTTTTGGTGCGAGTACAGGAACTGGTCTATGTATATGCATGTAAAAGATAACAATCCATTCTGATATTTATAGAAGGTTTAAAACTATTTCTTTGTGCTTCAAAAATGAATAGATTAAAATGAAATTGTGCTCAAGAATACAATTAAATAGAGGAAATAGCGAATATTGTGTTTGTACAAAGGGATGATAATGAATAACTGGGAGTGCTTAGCAATTACTGCTGTGATTTTTCTGTATGTTGAGGCTTTATCCACTCTGGAAGTTTTTCTGTGAGGCTTGGACTTTCTGGAGTGACTTTTCTTTGCCAGCAAATCAGTATTACTGGTGCTGCATGCTGTCCCTGGCCCTAACCTTACTGAGATCAGATCTTCTCTGTCTCTCATCATTGGATGTGAAGTTTTCCTGAGGTATTTCTAGTACCAAGGCAAAGCATTTCCTACTAAATGGTGCATCAGTTCTGGGCTCTTTTAAAACAAGCTTGACCTCATCCCAACCCTCCCTTCGGTGCCTAGTCTTTGTTGGCATGTGCTGGGTTGGCTGCAGTTCTGGCAGGGGTTTGCCCTGTCAGGTCTCATTTAAAGATGAACGTGCTCAGCACCTTTCCAGCTCCAATCACCGTTGCTTCTGCCATGGCCTTTTGCAGAAGCAGCTCTTCATCAAACACAAAAGGTACCCCTGGGAGTGCTCCCGTGTCCCCTTGTTCACTATTCCTTCCTTTTAGTCAGCTTAAGCAGACTGAGTTTGCAAAACCCGCACTGAGGTGTGATCTGTTACTGTGATCAGTTCACAAGTTCCTGCAGCGCTGTTACCCAGATTCTCCCTATGAACAGCAGTCCTTACGTGACATAGGTATATGCCCAAAATGAGCCAGACATAAGAACAGCTTCTGGGATACAGTGCTTCTCGTTAGCAAGGAATGTTCTCCAAACCATCCTTCCCGAATAGTACAGCTTCTTTCTTTCCTTCCGTGCTTATATATGGGCTTATAGTTGAGCAGGCTTTTGGGACTGCTTCTACGTGCATGGAACTTGCTGGACTTTTATCTGCCAACAATGCTGTTGTGAATCTTTTTTTTTTTTTTTTTTTTTTCACAGTTGCAGTTCTAGATTTAGAACAGTAGCAGTTTTGATGTTCAGCAATCATGGTGCATTTGGAAACAGGAGATATATGCTGAGGTCTTTGTTGTTACAACAGAGAGCTGATAACTAACATGCTGCAGTCAGTGAGTACTTCTGCAAGAGACAGATCTGCAGCTGCAGTTCTTACAGTGACTTCCCCTGTACACGGCCTGTTCAGCTACAGCAATATCTATTTTCTGAATGCATATTTATTTTTTTTAATTTACTTGATCATACAAAAGACTTTTCAGGACTTTTTAATGAGAATAGTTACTGCTTGCATGGCACAAGCATAAGTTTTGTTTGAAACTTAGAGTCCTCTGAAAACATCACAGAAAGTAAAAAATCTGTTGAGCAAAGCTCCAGATAACATACGGAACTCCTAGTGGGAAAAAAAATGGTAATCCTAGATATCATGTGCATTTTTCTGTCCAGAGAAGTTCTGATGTTCAGTCACATTGGAAAGCAAGAAGAATTATATAAGCTCCAAAAGAAGTGTATATAAATATTTTGTCACAGCCTTCTGCAACCCTGATGTTGGGGCTGGCAGCTGGATGGGACAGGGCCACACTGATTTGTCTCAGCCTAACAACACACAGATGTTTCAGAAAGGCATGCGTCCTGGCAAGCACCAGTAACACTATAGACTTTAGATGTGATGAAGCATTCAGGGAAGAACGGGCTCAGGCATTCGCAAATGGCTAATTTCTTTTTAACAGTAATGGTAAACAAAGGGTATTTCTGGTGCTGGTAGTGAGCTACCTGGATGGCTGGGCAAAATGCTGGTGAGTGAACTAGAGCAGCAGAAATACCTTCTTTATGGTTGCCCTGCAAATGTGCCAACCCCACATCTGAAGTGACCATCAGCAATAAGACAACTGACCACTTCCAAACATTTCATCCCAGCTTACCAACTGCAAGTTCTTTACTGGGACAATCTGCTCTGACACTGCTGAACACTATCCGCTCTGGAGTGGGCTAAATGACCGTCAGATATTTATTGGATTTTGCAGGGATTCATCATATGATTCTTCTCTAAGGGCTCAGGTCAAGAGGAGATTTAGAGTACATTTTCCAAATCTTGAAATATCCAATGCATGATTCATGTTTGGCAGAGCTGATACACATGGGTTTATGGATGGAAGCAACAACATTTCCTTCGTGACGTTGTGTTGTGGTATTGTTGGAGATGAGGAGAAGAAAGGAAGGGTTACAATCTTCCTGCCAGCCTTCCTGTATGCTGGGCAGAGAGTTGTACAAATGTTAAGTGTCTGACCATCTTCAGCTCACAGTTCTTTACGGGCTAAAAGACAAAGAAATAAAGCAAAATATACCTATGTCAGGAAACGCATTTTTCTTGTCAGTGAAAGGGCTATTGAGGAGAACAAATAGGATGTGAAAACAGCCGTGATGTGTACTTCATATTTTAAGAAATTTATCAACAGCACCTCATTAACTGGTTTCCTAGCTGACCAGCTTCTTGCCTGTGTTCTGCTTCAGGTGCTCATTTGGTCAGCAGAGAATCCTGGCAACTAGATCCAAAACTAACAGAGAGAAAGGGCTGGTAGTTTGGAAACCCTCTTGTTTATGCGAGCCCTTAACATCAGAGCTTGATCACAGCACAGAAAGTAAGCTGGAGGGGGAAGCTTCTCTCCTGGGGAAAGTTGCTAAATAACCAAGGTTCCTTCTGGGTATTTTTTTGGCCTTTTCAGTTTTATATTTTTTTAAGTCTATCTGTGCTTCAGTCTAAACTCCTACATAGATTTCATTTGATTTTCATGCTGAAATACAAAACAAATTAATTCCATGTTTGCTTATTTCACAAACGTTGACTTGGAAAGGTCAGGTGGTACTTTCTCTTCCTCAAAAAGAGCCTGTTTTCCTAAGGAAATTAAATTCAGCAGTCATGCTGTTCGTATGTACATCCATACAGGTATGGAGATCTTTTCAGTGACTCTCATTTTTTTGATAGAGAAAGATTGTTCCTAGAGGGTCCATGAAGTTAAATCCTGAACAGCCTTGTGAAAAAAAGTTCATTTGTAGGGCTTAGAGAACCTACTAATGACTCATTGGAGGTGAAAAGCTGTGGAGGGCAAGAGGGTGGATATCAGGCCTCTAGTTCTGATTCTGGGAGAATTACTCTGCTGATTTCATAGGATGTGGAATCAAGATACCAAATGCAAACTTAATCTTTTCAATAGATATTCCAGTGAAGTCTATTTTAAATGTTAGAGACTTTTTTTTAATAAATTCTAATATTTTAAGTTCTCACACATGTCCAAAGGCAGTCATACTAAGTGGGACTAGTTCTAGAGCAGAATAAGAATTAAGGCAGCATAGAGTCATGTCCGTAAGTCTAGTTAATCCTTAATAAATAATTCACCTAGCGTGTCACAGACCTTCATTTAGTAGTATTTAAAAGGAAAATCATGCATATAATCTATCCAATCAGTTTGTATAAGTAAAGCTAATGGCAAAAACAGCATTTGTACTTTGACTTTAGCATGCAGATAAGAAAATTATGCATTTAATGGGAGTCAAATCTTTACGATTTATTGTGACTGTATGACTGTAACATTGTCACTCTGTTCACAGCTGTTCACTAATGTTTATGGATTGTCCACTGTGAATTTTTTTATGAATGTCACATAAATCACATAAGTACAGTAGGAAGGCTGGTTCTGCAAGGGGCGTTTACAAATTCCGCCAGCAGGTTAGGTGCAATGCTTGCAGACAGATCTCACTGGAGAGGCTGAAACTGTAAATAGAGCAATTCTGACCTGTTATGCAGCTTCTGCTCCAGAGTTAAGAATTACTTGTCTACTGCAAAATCTCTCTCTTCAGCACATAAATATCTTTAGTGGGCAGCACTATTAGCAGCATTAGCTGCCAGTTTTAAATCTTCACCTAACAAAACATCATCTGAGACCTCCATTTCCCACTTCCACAAGAGGAAAAAAATAAGCAAGCAATAGAGGTCTGTTTCAGAGCAGAGAAATTAGGAAAGGTTCCTGAATTTATATAGCTGAAAGTCCCATTAAATCTAATTTATTTTAAATAGCTGTTAACTTCTTTCAATCTAACCAGTACTTTTTTTATCATGCATATTTCTTGGGACCTTTCTGAACTGATGAAATATTCATCCCAAATCTTCTGTGTTGGGATATGAAACCAACACCTACACTCAGATCCTGTCGTTCTGCACAGACTCATCAGAATTCACAGCCTATAGTAGCTGAGGATCAGGCTCACAACTCTGAATTCTCTTTTCCAGTTTTAAAAAAATATGTGTTCCGTTGTACACACAGTTTGGAATAGTTTCCTATTCCAACTCTTGGGTTTGGTCTTGACACCTAAACAGAAATTGTTATCCAAATTTATAGAATTTTAGTCTATAAGTTCTATGACAACCCAAGTCAATCTATTACCCCCATTTGATATAAATTTAGGAAAGATTGTAATTTTAACAAGGTGGAACCTAAACTCCAACCCTGGCTTTACCACTGGTCTGGGAAAAACTGCTTTCTGTTGCTCTTTAATCACCAGCTTGTAAGCTTTCGTGCATCTGAATGCAAACAGTATAAATACTATCCACAGGTACAGTGCCTTGAAGAGTGGCAGTGTAAAGAGGGTGATCTGTGTTAAACTCTTCAGACTCTCTTGGAATACTAACAATTATAGTATACATGCTCAACACAGTTACAGTACTTGTATTGCAACCTGCCATGCTCTTCACTATATAGTGAAGGCAGGAAAAATCAAGCCATCCATTTGTCATTTGCCGTTCTAGAAAAGAAAGGGTGTTAACTGTCAAGTGTGAGCTCAGGCTACTGCCCTGACTATGTGTCTTGGTAGCAAGGAGGATTGTCAAGAACTCAAGGTTATATCCAAAGCAAAAATTCTTATTGTCTGTTACACTGCTAAATTATTCAGATTTTCCTGTTTTTCCTGTAAAATCTGAGAAAAGAAATAGTAGGCATATCAAAGGTAAGTTCCTCTGAAGGCACTGTATGGCCCTCCAACACATGAGGTGCAGCATGGTTACTTTATGATCCCTCCAATCTTGAGAGAGAATTCATAAACCAGAAGCCTTGTCTAAATAAAGACAACCTTGGCAAAGCACATCGTTCCAGCTAGTGATTTCTGTCAAGGCAGCCTGTGGTCACTGCAAGGCCATACAGCAGGAACAGAGAGCTAAGAAGCAAAGAAGACTTTTGTTGTTGTTGTTGTTGAAATAAATGTGGCTTGACCAGGCAGCTCAGCACCATACAGACATTCATGCACTGTGCCCCTCTGTGCCCGCAACCCACCCCACCCCCAGCAGGATGAAGGAGAGAATTGGAAAAAAGTAAAACTCTTGGGTTGAGATAAAGACATTTTAATAGGGCAGAAAAGGAAGGGGAAATAATAATAATTACAATTATATTGTTATCATCATCATTATTGTTGTTATTTTATGTATACAGAACAAGTGCTGCACAATGCAATTGCTCACGACCTGCTGATGGATGCCCAGCCAGTCCCCAGGCAGTGGCTGACCCTGGCTGACTCCCCAGTCCAAATGTTGTGCGCGACGCTGTGTGGTGTGGGACACCCCTTTGGCAGCTTGGGTCATCTGCCCTGCTTCTGCCCCCTCCCAGCTCCTGGTGCACCCCCAGCCTCCTCTCTGGCAGGGCAGCAGAAGCTGAAAAGTCCTTGGCTTAGTGTAAGCACTGCTCTGCAACAACTAAAACATCAGTGTTATCAACATTGTTTTTCTCCTAAATCCAAAACAGGGCATCATACCAGCCACTGCGAAGGAAATTAACTCTATTTCGGCTGAAACCAGGACAATAAACAGGAGAGAAAATGCAACCCAGCGGTGGGAAACAGAAGTAACTACCACAGGGAATGTCTTCTTACTGGAAGGAATCATATGAAGGAACGTTTATTTCCAGAAACGGTCCTTCCTAGAGTGGAGGTTTTCAACCTATGGCCTTTCAACCTTTCTGAATCTCTGGTCTAATTCTGAACAGCTGATGTAAGCAGAAGAAGGAAAGCAAGCACAAGTGTCTACTACATAATATTACTACATAGAGCAGCCTGTGTATGTAAGCTCTCTTACAGGACGTAATTGCCCTTTAAAATTTTTTGTACCTTCACAGCTTCAGAAAATGTTGGATTTCAGCTTCATGAACCTCAGAGATGGCACAGGGAGCGAGATGGCACAGAGGGTGAGCACTCTGTTTCAGTCAGACCTTTGCCACAGGTGCGGTTTGCTATCAGAGGCTATCTGCATCATGATAAGCGTACTGCAAAGGATAATAAACTTACGCTTTTGGTTTGACACACAAGCCTTCTTTCTGATCCAGCCATGTGGTTGCACACAGAGTTTAAACTCATTTACTTCTCTGGGTCAGTACTTTGGAAAGCAGAACCCTGTGCAACAGTTTCAGTGCTGTTTAATACAGTCACCAGGTCAATATAATCCTTAGATCAAACATAATTCTAGTTCAAGTCAGCCATAAGTTCTGTCTGTGGAACTTTTTATAGTTCCTTCTGAAAATGGGATTGCCAGGGAGGCTTTCTTCTGAAAGACCCTCAGCAGAAGCTGGTAATAAAAGAGTTAAAGACTGACCAGCTGCTTTTGCATTTCACCAGAGGTTGGTTAGGACAGTGACAGGAGTAGACAGAAAGTTTATCACACTGGTACTTGGATGTTCTTTCTTCTCCAGAAACATGATTTATGCTACCTGCATAAAGGGAAGAAACGTGTAAGTGGGGTGATAGGATTTCTGTTCATTAAGAAATCGACTGAACCCAACTTTCAGAGCGTGTTCCCTGAGGGTGTAACGTACTACAGAATTCTGTTAGCTTTGCAGCATTTCTGAAGCTACCTGTTATACATCAGTTTTGTTAATCTTAGAGTTCGTGACATACCCATGATTTCTTGTAGAGGCCACATGTGACAAACTAAAAATAGGAATAACATACTTGACAATACAGTGTAGATCAAAAAGCCTTTCTGCTCTCTCCCTAGTGTATCATTGTTGTTTTTTTTATTTGTTTGTTTGTTTTGTTTTGTATTACATAGATGCTAAGAACACAGAACCCTCAATGGTTTTAGATTCCCACATCCATGCCTGACCAGGAATTAGTGTTAAAATTGTGACCAAAAAAAGCAAGATCATGTACTTCATGCTGCCTTATCAAAACGCAGAATACAGTCCCAGGGGGCACTGGGAGATATCTGCAATTACAGATGGAAACAGAAGCATTCTCATCCTTTGGTCAGAGGGGTTTTGTGGCGGCCATTCTTAGATGAGAAATACTATTGTGTTCAGGGAAATGATGTAAAAGAAATACAGTTTCTAATTTTGTATTGGATTCCCACTTAAAATTCTGAAAGGAACAGCAAAAAAACAGACAGTCCAAACTCAGGAATGAATAAAAATAAAGAGAAAAGCAAATACCATCATTTTCTGGGTTGTAGTCCCTGCAAAATGACTAATAACTTCAACAGGATAAATAAATCATTATAGTTTGGTTGGTATTTTGGAACACTGGCAACAAATATCTTGCAAAGAAGAGTGATTTGTCCAAATACTTAGAGGAAGGGAGGCATGTATAGGTTCTGAAGCTGCTGACCAACATAAACAGGCTGTAAATTTAGTAGGAAATATCAGAGAAAAATGCTGAGAGGAAGGAAAACATACAGCCATAGTCTGAAATGTGGATAAAAGCTTGAATGGGGAAAATCCAGAAATTCAAACAAGGAAATAGTCTCTTAAGCCTGATCACATACAATAAATTATGCTGAGATCATGTATGACATTAGTTGCAGGCAAGCAGTTTGAGAGAGGCTCAAATGGAAAACAGAGTCCTGGTTACCTCTGAACATAATGCAATTTTCAGATCTCTGTCCTTACCAAGCGCCAGGTATTCATTTGACTTGAATTCTGAAGAAGCGCAGATGAAAAGTCAGTTGCTCTGAACCCTCTTTAACAAAACACAACCTTTGGGCTGCTCTGAAGTTAGGTCCATTATCTGATGAAAAGCTGACATAACTCAGTAATTACTCCCAAATGTTAAAATGTTGTGAACTGAAGGCTCCTGTTCAAGAGTTTAATGAACATGAAGCATGAAGGAAGTTACACAGCACTGCAAAGGCATGAGTGATGTTCCTCTTCATCTGGCAAAATGGCTGGTACCTTATACAAATGCTTCTATGTTAAAAAATTTCTTACCAAGTAGGTAGCATGTTACAGAAAACTTTTTTTCTTTTTTCTGCACATGTTCCCTGGTGATCAGTTCCATCTCTTGAGAGGAGCTTGCATCCCAACAACATTTATTTCTTGTCTTTACAGCAACTAATTTATGTGGCGAATGAGAGCATTTGCATGAAAATAATCAGATATATCTTTGCAAGCCCCTAAGTGAGATATAACTCTGAATGGCAGAACATACCCATTATTAATAATTAATCTCAAATATCTTTGAGATCAAATGACAAAAATGTTTACCTGGGAGCCTGGAATATTCATTGAATAATAGAATTATAGAGGAATCATCACAACAGTATATTGTCCCTGCTGCACAGCAAGAAAATAATGATATAATAATGTTTTTGATAATGGCATCAAAAATATCTGAGTGTCTGAATGAAATAGGAGCTAATGTCTTACTAGAAACAAGGGATAAAGAAAGCCATTCAGCAACCAGAGATTCCAAGAATGTTGTTGATTTGGGAAACTTAAGGTGGAAAATGCTTTTAAAGTCACCCAAGATGACCTCAGGAGAAGCACAGAACCAAGAGATTTAATCAATAACCTCCTTCATGAACCTCTGGAATGATGGTTCCATGATGAGTTCATTGCTGTGATGAATTACCCTGGACTGATTGTGTTAGCTGTACTGCTTTCCATGGACTGGAGTTTAACCATTTCATGAGAAAATGTCGGTACCTAAGTTCTATGATGAAAATGAATTTGAGCTTTTAAGTTATTTAAATTATTGGGAAAGAGTTATTCTGTACAGCATTGCTTCATCCAACTTGTACTTTAGAGTTAATGAACTCTGTTATGCAATTGTAATCTATCCTTCTTCTGGATTGCAAGCATTAATCAATCAAAAAAAAATAGCACTGATTTGACTGAGGAAGTACTGATGGAAAACTGCCCCCTTGAAGAAGATCTAGATATTCACTGAAGCGTGCAGAGAACTCCAACTGCCTAAATGAACGTGAGACTTTACATATTGGCAAATCCTCAGCCTGGGACAGTTCTAGGGTATCTGTGAAGAATCAAAAGAACATCATCTGTTTGGCAGATAGCTGTCAAGCACTGAAGAAAAGAGAATTCCTTCATTTTGATTTTTCTTGCAGATCTCAAAGATCAGGGTGTGACTTCTTTTGATGCTGCTCAATAGATACTGGGCAAGTCTTCAAGTCTTCACATGAACTGCAAATCACTATCAAAATGCCAAGGAACTTCAAAGTACCACCACACCCCCTAATTATTTTCCAACCACTCACCAAAGTTAAAACTTCTAATCCAGTTCCTCCACAGTCTTTCACAGTCAAGTTGCTTGGTCTAACTGTAAATCAGGGATAACACTTACTCAATGACTCTTAAACACATGAACAAAAGCATTATAATTATTCTACGTGATTATTGTTCTCAAAGTACTTGAGCTGATTTCTAATCATCCATTCCTATCTGATAGCAAGTTTTCATAAGCTCTGAAAGATGCACTTGGAGAATCCTTTATATGGTCAAGTTAGAAAAGATTATGATTTTTGAAAGAAAACTACCACCACCACCCCCAAGCTATTGTAGGTGAGCTTACTGAAATACCTGAAAGGATATAAAGAAGAATGGACAACTAACTTTTGCTGGTTTTTTCTTAAGATTTAGAAAAGATAGTGTTAAAAGGAGGAGAATGTTATTTTGACTGAAAACAGAAGGAAAACTTGTTCTAATGCCAAAACTGAGTTGGCATGTCTTCCCATTATATGCAAAGGATAATAAAATGAAACACCAGGAAAATATCACATTTCACAATCATGGCTGTAATAACATCAAACTTTCTAAATAATGATTGATGAACATGTTCAATACATTCAGAAACAAAACAACAAAAAAAAAATCAAAAGTCATATGAGTTTAGATAGCACGAAGCTGAAGACAATTAGGAATGGCATCAACAATTGCACAGAGCTTTTCCAGCAAGAATGACAAAGTACTTCACAAACTTCTACTGGCTAAACAACATTCAAATAATTTGAGGAAATGTATCCCTTTGAATGGAAGATAAATGAGACATGGAAATCCTTGGCATATCAACAGAGGTGAAAGAATGATAGAGTGACAAAGATGGAAAAAAATCCCTTTCTTCCCTATTCATGATAAAATTAAGTTGGCATAAAACTGAAATAAAATAGCTGTGAATCAAAATTTCTGCTGCAGGAATTATCAAATATTGACTATCCTGATAAACCGTTTTTACTTTTTCCTTAGTAAAATGTCTTATTCAGGATAACAAGAAGGGTATGTAAACACTGATGTGAGAACTTGCATGAAAAAATTTCAGAGGATTCGCTGATATATTTTAGAATACTAAAACCCAGAATGAACCCAGTGAACCCAGAATGTTTTGAAAAACAATGATGCATTACTGCTGTCCTTAGACTCTATATGAGTTCTGGGAAACAGAGAAGAAAAGGTGACAGAAAGAGGAATATTTGTATATTCTGTGGGCAGCGAAGGCCTTAGGAATTGCATTCTCTGTCTTACCAATGGAAACTGTAGATACTCATTTGCCCTTATTTACGCCAAAAATATGTGCAAAAGACTTAATCTGACTGGAGAATAATGACACCTATGGTGATCAAGAAGAGCAAGACAAAGAACCCCCAAAATCTCTGTTTGTACTCAGAAAATCCTCCAAGCTTTACAGGTAATAACTGGATTCCTGACAATTTTATTTATTTTTTTTTCTGTGTTACAAGTTTTGTGAAAGATACCACCTTCTGTTTAGTTCAGTCTTTGTCCCTGATGAAACCTGAAAAGTTCTGTCCTGACTTCAGATATGCCAAAATGAACACAAGGTAACATGAAGAGACTGCAGCACTATACCTTCAGTGAAAATGATGCCAGTTCTTCCCCCTGAAAATGGTAATGCCTGGAAGCATGAGTTCAGAAAGGAGTGCCGAGGAGTAGCCTCAGGTTTAACTCCCTGGGACTTCTGAAAATGAGAGCATGTCTCAGTCTCAGTGAAATTATGCTCATATTCAGAGCACATGCTTAATTCACCCTATCTTAACTTCTGTCACGGATGAAGAAGCGCTGTTTTACCCATTTTCAGGAAGACAATGTTGTTACCAAGTATATGGCATCGTTTAAGTCAGTTTTAGTACGGTAATAATACACAAAGCAATGACAGAAAGCTTCCTGAAGCTTGTCAACCTTCCTTTCTGTATGATCTGCAATTTTCTGTCTACATCAACAGTTAAAAAAAATCTTGGCGATGTGGCCCCTTGCTCTTAATTTTAATACCTGCCCCAGGTTACTCAGTTTATACTGCTTTCAGCTCTGCCTTCATCTCACAATTGTTCTTTGTAGCTGCTGTGGAGTATTTTTATTTATTAAGAGATGGGGCAAGTTCCAAGATTAAAAAGCAAATAAAACATCAATGATGTCTGTACCAAATTAAAATCTCTCTTATCTTTCTACATCTATCTTTATTTGTTCTACAAATTTAATGGCTGGAACAAGTCTAAACATAAACTAAACTTCCTCTGCTGTCCATCCATATGGACTAGACATAAAGCTTAAAGGAAATGTGCTGACATTGTTAAAGAAAAGCCACAGTATGAAAAACCAGCAGTTCTCTACCATTTCTAAATTCTCTCAAGTACTGCAAACTGGGATGTAATCTTGAATCTTTAGCCCACTAAATAACATAGAAAATTGAGCATATTCATTATTCACTGATATATCTTCACAATTCTTCTGAGGGTTCCCAGATGGCCTCTTCTGGGACTCTCTCAGGCTAAGAATTCAGGCAGATCAGACTTTGTTTTGACTGAAGTAAGTCTGGTAGTCATGAACAGATTATGTGCACAGAACTTGCACAGTGTCTAGAAGATGTCCTTCTTTTGTTTTAAAGAAGACCATCAAGACTGAATACCTGGAAACCCTTTATAGCAATGTATTTTTAAGACAGTGGAATCATCTCTTAATGGAAGTGACTGAAATACAAATCAGCCTTTCAGAAATGAACTTCACAACATTATCTATGTATAGACAGATGGATGAATGGATAACTTCAGGGGTTTTCTGCATTTCCAGACTCCGTAATTCTGCTTCTTGCTGTATGTAAGTGCAGCATTAGCCAGCCCACACTCCAGACATGGATAAAGCAGGGGATGCATCAAGGCAGTTCTTGAAAGATAACTGACAAATGGATTCTAAAAATGGATAAACGTGGTTACAATGATCTAGACGGTGAAATACTGGGAAAGAATTTTGGGTTACTTCTATAAATTTGTTTTTGAGAATGACTAATACGCCTTATCTATTGGCTCCAATATATGCAGGTACAAATTAATACGTAAGATAAGGGCAAATTCTGTTTTTCCCCATGCTATTAGCTCAAGACTGTGATCTTTGTAATCCCCAATTTCTATGTATTAATGGCCTATGTATGTGGTTGGCTGACCAACCATGCTGGCCTCAGCAAGGAGAGATTTTGTTGTGCAGCTTTTTCTTCTAACACAGCAAGAAAGAAATCTGAGTCACCTGGGTCATCACGGCCTTCTGAGGTTCCTTGGATAGTCCCCATAGTCTTTAGTAAACAGTAAAACACAAGGTAAATTTCATCAAATTGATGGAACTTCTACACCAAAAAAAAAAAAAGTGAAAGAATATTTCAATATCAAATCATCATCATTTTTCTATGTGCATGTTACTGCATGCTGCTCCTATACTACTACATAATTAATATATTTATTAATGCTCTTTTACAGGAACCAAAATCTATTGTGAATGCTTCATGGCAATGTGTTAACAGGCCTTTCTTGTTCACAGTGTTATACTAGCTACTGCAAGTCTTAATAACGTCCTGTAATGGCAGTAAAAATCTACCTTTGGTAAGAGAATGGTCTCTGCACAAAAAAATAGATTTTTGTATTTTTGACTCTACCACAACTTCCTGTATTCTTCAAGGCTAAAGAAGGCTACTGTTATCTAACTTGACCTCTGAAACACAAACTGTCATGATTTTGCCCAGTAACACCAGCAATAAAGTATATTAGTATGCCTTGGTGTGTGAATATATTGTCATCAAAGTGGATAACTGCTCCTGGAATTAAACAACATCTTTTACAGGTGTCCATTCCTGATTCTCTTCATCTGTGGAGGTGGAAAGTTAACTGCTTTTCTCTTGATAGCCTGATCCAACAGTTGCCCACACCACCACTAAAAATTCATGTCATGTTCCTGAAGTGCATTTTCCTAACTTGAGTTTTCAGCCCCTGAATTTTGTTATGCCTCGTCTAGGCATAAATAATTGTACAGCATGTTCTTTCCAGGATTCTCTAGTGATATATCTCTATGATAGGAGTTTCATTTGTTTTGGATGAAAACCACAGGGAAAGTTTATACTTTTTCAGCTCAGATTATCCCTGTACAATAATTTGTGCCCCATTCTGCACTTGGTACAAAGCTGTGAGCTTGAGCCTAGTAACAAATCATTCTTTAACACTTGTCTCTTACACACACAGAGAAGCTATCTGATCTCCAAATGCCCAGTGCTGTTGTACACAAGTGTTGCACTTCTGGCATTGTTGCATTAAGTCACGCTTTAACAGGTGTGCTTTTCTCCCAGTGCTAATATGAGTTCCACTTCTAACTTTGGCTATCCATGCAGTGTATCCACCAGCTGCTGTTCATTCTTGTGCAGGAAGTAGTAAGGCATTGCCAAAAAATGAACCAAGAACTTGACAAAAAGAAAGAAGCTGAAGTGTGTGGGAGGAAAGAAGAAATTAGTTTCTTTTTGCATTCTCCTCTTAAACGACTTGCATTGCATTTGCAGGTCTCTGCCTTCTGATCTTTGTAACAAGGTCTAAAACATTGAATTTGTGTGTGCAAATCTGACAGGTATTGTATTGCTAACTTTGCAGTTCTGTTGTTTTCTTCTTTTGAACTAGATTATTTGTGCTTAGACCTGATCTCATCAGCCAGCTGATGATCCCTAAATTACTTGTGCTGGTGACAGCATTGCTAGTTGTCAGCTTCCAAGAGTCTCTGCTTCCCTCAGAACGGACGATGTCTCTCCCCACAACATATGTAAGCACATAACTCTACCTGCACATTATCCACATATTCATTCTTCTTTTCATCATATCGAAAAACAAAAATATGTCACCTAATTTCTGGCTGTAGATATAGTCAAAGTGAAAGCCAGAAAGTCAGAGTACCCAGTTTCCCAACATGTTCAGAAAGTCATATGACTATCCAAAAGCAAGAACTATGATTTTCCCCTCCACACTCCCCGAAACATATCCTTTGAATCCACAGCTCTTGTCAGTTTTTGCAACTGCTAAAGCATAGAAGTTTTTTTCAATGGTAAAAGGGTGGAAGTCGATGATAATGAGAGACTACAGATTTTTCCAATGTCTTCCATGTTGATATTACAGTAGGATCACAACAAAAAAGCAAAAATATAAGTGACAACTCCCAGTTCACTAGCATCAGAGACAAACAGTCATGTTCCTCTTTCTACAAACAGCCTACCAGAATATTTAATAAAACATTAGGTTGTCATTAGGTTGTAATAAAACTCTAGGTTGTCTTGTGAAACAGATGAGGCTCAACTATTTTATGCCTTTTAAAAGTGGACAGGCCATGCTTCAAGACTTTTCAGTCTAGAACAGAAGCACTGACTGGTCACACAAATTGACCGGAACAGAGGACACTAAAGATATTTCAAGTTGTTAACTATAGCTTATCATTTTTTTTAGTCACAGTATCATACGACACCATTCAGAAATTCATCAATCAACATTGTAAAAAGTAATTAGGTTGCTGTTTCCTCCTCCTTTCTGCTTTTACTGGAAGAGGAACAAGTCACATTTAAGCACAAAGAGTTTTCTTTTAGTCCTCAAGCTACTGAGTTTAAAGATAAATCAAAAACGTCTAGCACATATGGCAGTTTGCATTTTGAATGTAACTCTGGTATCTCTTTGTATATTAGGCTCTTCATTTCCCTGTCATCCTAATATTCTTTCTTTGCGCCCACTCCAGTGTGATTGGAAAATGGCACAAGACAGAGTTGTGACACCATTTAATTCTATTTCTAATCTGACTTCTTATAAAAGTTGTTGTTGCTCAACACTGACTGAGAAATTCTCTTATAGGACATATGAAAAGACATACCTAAAAATACAGCAAAGAAACAGTGGGGAGCAAAATACCCCAAAGCAAAACCCTGATACACATCTATTTCTTCCTCCTCAACTTCTTGGGCTGCAGAATTATCAGTTCCCATCAGACCTCACACAAACAAATCTATCCGGTCCATAGATTATAACATTGCTTTCTGCTGAGGACACAGTGACGAACAATGGCTTTGATCAGCTAACCACTGCAAAGTTTATTTATTTATTTATTTACTTTCTACATAGCAGACATGGTTTTGCAACCAAAGGTCATTCAATAAAACATTTTGGCCACTGCCCAGTGCAGCAATGTTTACAACAGTACACTGTGTTCAACTGCAATGGTGCTAAAAGTATCTGCCTTATTTCTTTTTTAATCATTACTATCACTTAGATTTTTGCTACGTTATTTTTTACGTCAGCTTTTGGAATGGAATGGAATGGAATGGAATGGAATGGAATGGAATGGAATGGAGTGGAGTGGAGTGGAGTGGAGTGGAGTGGACCTCTGCCTGGGAAGTTTGGTAGATGCCTTTTGCATGCTTGTTGTCTTAGTGCCTGTTTCTCTGCCCAGGATCACTGTCTATTCTGTGTTTGGTTTCTTTTTTAATTGCTAAATTATTTAACTTCAAATTCATAGGAATACAAGTGATGCAGATAACCAGAGACACTGTAAGACAACCTGACTGAGTAGTGTGGCTGTATTTGGAGACAGGTCTGACACAGGCATTTATTCAAACTAGTACAATAGGACTATGATTACCTCTGTGGCATAATGTAAGAACAGAGTGAGTTTCTTTTCCTCTTCTCATTTTTCCTAGTCCTACTTTCACCTTTAAAGCAGTGCTCTGTTACTTATGCCCATTCTTACACTACAGATCTACTCCCACTGTGGGTTCAGAGTCCCGTTTGCTCCCCAAAAGAAAATAAAACTGCTATCTTCTATCCTAGTCAGCTTTGCAAGCAACTCAGGAGGAGTCTGTCCACTTAGACACAACTTCCACAGAACGGCTGTTTTCATTTCAGTAAGGCATGCGTGTGCAGATCCATAGGGATTAAAGAGTTATCTGAGGCATCACCAAATGTGTAAATCACTAAGTATGTAACCAGGTGACTAAGTCAGAGATGGAAAAAATTGATACAAATTTTACCTTTGATGATGCAAAGTGAAGTCAGGTTGATGGTGAGCAGAAGGAAACAACTTCAGCAGATTTAACATGGAAGTGATACAACTGAATACAAGACAGTGCTATTTTTACAGCCTCTTTAGGAATGCAATTAGTGCTGTAACCTGTAAATATTTGGTCACTTTCTTCCATCTCTCATGTCATATACCATCTTACATTACCATTCTGCCATCCCTTAATACACACCATCCATTCTAACATCAGTTTGATTAAAAATAGTAATGGATAAGACAGCCTACGGTTCAAAACAAGCATTGAAGGCAATTCTGTTAACAAGGAGTTGAAGAGTTAGGGATTACTCAAACTTCTCCAGATGCATCTGCCAGTGCATTCCAGTCACAGTTGTCAGTATTTATATACCCTGCCAGGCCTGCATTTCTCCATTGCCAAAAACTGTTTCACACCACAGTTCATGTGGTAGCTTTTAATTTTAAAAATCAACAGTTGTTGCATTAGTACCTGTTCAGAGAAAAGACGAAGTGTGAATATAGTCAGAGAAGGCAAAGTAGAAATGCTGTTTCATTCTTTTGCATAGAAGGGCTGGTGTTTTGAGAACAAAGGCACATGCACTGAGCAGATTCAGCAGGGAAATGACACTACTGAAGTCAGGATAGTGCTCTTTTTACAGCCTCTTTATGCATGTAAATAACTGTGCAAACCTGAAATATTTATGAACAAATATTTTATGCATTTCAGCTATTTTCAGTTATGCAACTTCATGTCTGCATATTGATGTACACTTGTACCTGTTTCTTCATGATCTTTATAATTACACACTTTAAGGACCTTATCAACATCAATCAAAATGTTCCATAGCTCTGCTGTACAGAAGAAGTGTTGTTATACCAATTTTACTGACAAGGAAACAACACCCTGTAAGATGAAGTGACTTCTCCTTAACTTGCTTGCTTCTTGACAGAATTAAATACGAGTGCCAGAATCAACACCTGGACACAGAGGAACTCTATATACAGCAGTATCCACAGTAACACTATTAATGAGAATAGCTGGTTTGCCAGATGTCCTGTTGATTTTTTAGAATACTAGAAGAACTTTGTGGAAAAAAAAAACAGATTTGAGTGGCATCACTGGGATGACCTCTAACATTCTGACAGACCTCTAACATTCTAATTAAAGGACTGTCTTAATCTCTTGATTAGGCTTGGACAGAAAAACACTAATCACTTACCTATATGGGTAACTCTTTATTGCTTGGAAAGGTGGTTGCACTCTGTACTCTACTATTTGTTTACATATTAACTGAGTAGAGCATGGGACACCTTCTTCTAAACCCTGATCCCATCACTGATGAAAAGATTAATGTGATTTAAAGCCTAGAAAACAAAATATCAAGGGCAGAGGAAAGCAAAGTATTTACATCCATTATCTTTCTACTAAAGACAACACGAAGATGGCATAAGTTCTGTGCTGCCCACTGGCACACCTTGGTTTTAACTGAACCTTTCCCTCATTTGTACAGTTCTTACAGCATCAATATCTAGGCACCGAACAAATCTTAAAGTATTAATTCTTAGACCAGCTGTAAGGGAATTTGCTGAACAAATCCTGGGTTATTCCTTTCTTCCTTTGGTGACTTTGTAAGTTGTTTGTTGTTTTTTTTTTTTTTTGGGGGGGGGGAGAGGTGAGAGGAGTCTCTTACTGCTCTGATGGGATAAAAGTTAATAGAGTTTTGTCTGCCATCTAAATTGCAGTATTGCCCCTCCCTCGCCCTTCTTTTGTATAAATATCTTTATCATTCAAGAGCAAGACAAGGGAAATAGAGCAAAATGTTGATTAAAAAGCCAACATCATTGTAAACTAAATAATTTCCAAAGCTTGACTAGAATCTGACATATGATCAGTTATTTTCTAAAAAAAAAAAAAAGGCAGTTTTATTGTTACTGTTACAAAATAGGGGAAATGCTCTTTAATGTAGTTAAAGCGATGCTGTGTTTACAACGAAGAGGAATTTAGTCCATTACCTTTTGCTTAAACAACAAGCAGCAACTCAGTCACCATTATTAAAAACAGATTTGTGTATAAAAAGTACATTACTGTGCCAGTGCACAGTCAGATACGTCAGAATGAAGCTGAAGGAATAAATTTTGTGGAGGTATTTAATGATTACTGACTTCTCGTTAGAAAGAAAAAATATTTATTTCATAGTATCCACTGCTGAAGAGTGGGATAGTCTAATTGCCAAGCTGGGAGTCTCTCAACAGTTAATGTTTGAATCTACAGCTGAACTCAAAACTGTTGGCATTTGGATTCTCTTTGGCTCTGGCAAGTCCTGGGCTGCCTTGGGTTTTTTTCTTTAAAACAAAATTTCTGCCCAAGAATAGATATTTTTCTAACTAAACAGAAGTCTCTTTTAAGGAAAAATTTAAGCTTTCCTTGGACTATTCCCACATAAAGTTTTATATCAATCACCATACTAATATGAAGAGAAAATATACAAAAAAAGATTTGCATACATAATTTGCCAAACAGTTGCAAGTTCAAAGATTTGCTTTAAATTAAGGTCACATTATTTTTAAAAAAGTTCTAAGTCTCTTGATAATTTTTCCTTTTCTTACCACAAATACATTTTTCCTTTAAAAGTTTGACTTCTCTGTAAGACATAGTTTGCCAGTTGTCATCTGTCTCCACCAAAAAGCTTTTGAAAAGTTCTAATAAATCCTAAGCTATAGGGTTCCAAATCAACCTGGATCACTGAGAGGTGCAGTGTATTTAATATTCAGAGACAAACTGGTTTAAAGTCCTCTCTCTAAAACCCGACATATTTTTTTACACATCAGGAAAAGATGAACGCGTGCCTGTTCTATTCACTCAGAAGATCTAAGGACTCTGTCCGGAGCCATAGACCTTCTACAGGGACATAGAAAGTTGCACAGGCAAAGGCCTGTGAAGAAGTGAAGGTGCCTTCAGGATTTGCCTCCCGCTTCACATTTGAATGTCCTTAAGGGCCATAACCTTTCATTTAAATATCTCCACACTTACGGAAGCGTTCACATACAATGCCTGAAGCTCTGTATGCTGTGTTCTGGCAGCTGCCCCACTTTCAAGTGCTCAGTGCTGAATGTTGCAATGTTCAAGAGCTTTCAGGGGTTTCACCCTTGGTGTTTTGAACCTCAGTTTACATTTCATAAAGAGGATCCTAGGCAAATATTATAGTAATGCATGCCATATAAATTCTGAGAGCAGATGAAATGAATGGTACGCAGCTATCATGATATTGAAACAA